>NW_025765389.1:0-183078 GCF_003918875.1 Haliotis rubra | reverse complement strand
CGGCGTTAATGTCTATTTCACGCACCCATTCCCTGCTACTTTGGACAAGGTCACTTGCCTCAGGCGACGCCACAAGTTTGACACTTCACTTGTCTTTCGGGTATAAGGTCTTATTCGTGTTATGAGCGAATTCTTTTAGAAATCTTACTCAAAGAAAACCGAAATCTCTTTTCAATCTACTATCGGATTGTTTCAAAAATACCTACCTACGTCTGGTGATGCTGAAAAATGTCAGCCTCCGTCATGGAACGGTTGTAGCCAAAGGCTGCTCTCCACGCTATCAGTTCGACACAGGTTCCAATGGCTGCAGCCACACTTCCCCACATACAGGTAGCGTTCACACGGGAGGGATCGACGTCAGAACTAGCAGAGAGGGATATAGACTTTACGAAGCACCAAGAGAAGAAGATGATGAAGAACAAGTTGATGATGATGATGGTGGCAACGACAAATTCAACGACGACAAGCACCAAGAGAGAGAGAAAGAGAGAGTGGTGGTTGATGTTGTTGTTGTTCATGATGATGATGAAGAAGAAGAAGATGATGATGATGGTGGCAACGGTGGTGGTGGTGGTGGTTGTTGTTGTTGTTCATGACGGTGACAACGACGACGATGATGATATAAAACATTTTAGCATGATTATCCCTGAACCTACGCTGCTGAGCATACTGGGAGGGGTGGTCGTCGGTACAGATGCCGCCAGACAGCAGCATAGCTGAGGAGGGTGTCTCGGTTGTCACAGGCCGACGTCCACTGGGATGCACACAGAAGTCGCCCTCGGTCACCCTCAATGGAAGAAACATCTCAATAACTGTTAGATTTAAAACGCGTGAGTAGGTGGTGTATTCTGGCCATATTGTGTTTTACGATCCCTTACTTTCATCCACCGACAGCCCTCCACAATGACGGATGATGCCTATCGTATTTTTATGTATTCAAACATATCCGTTGCATCCGATTGATGCGAAAGGACTTTAGGTATTAGCTGCCGCCACGAGGTACACACTGGCACACACACGCATATGCTGTTGATAATATCTATCCGTATATGTCACTTTAACAGTGTGCACTAAATGGTGAATGTTTATAGAAATAACGGGGCGGAGGGGTAGACTAGTGGTTAAAGCGTTCGCTCGTCACGCCGTAGACCCGGGTTTGATTCCCAATATGGGTACAATGTGTGAAGCCCATTTCTTGTGACCCCGCCGTGATATTGCTGGAATATTGCTAAAAGTGGCGTAAAACTTAACTCACTCACTCACAAAATAACGCGTTCCTGTGGGGATATGTAGACATCGCAGACAAAAGAACATACATAAGGACTCACTGGTCGCCAGCGGCGAACCATATTAAAGTGTCCCTGCTTTGTTTAACTTTAACAGTTGTAGTTGGTAAAAGAAGCAGAATGACCTAAAGGCATAACCAGAATGTTCTATTTCAACTGAGTTATTAGGATGTTTTTCAAGTTATCAAGCCAAAGCTAACTGAGTTAATATAGATATGTCTTCTCATTACTGAATGGCCGTCTAGTGTGTATGTAAACTGCACACAAACAGAAACCGCAAAAGAAACCATACGCACTTTAAGGTTGTAATGGTCCATGGAGGAAGGTGTAGCCTGGCGGTTAAAGCGTTTGCTAGTTCGATTCCAATATTGGTATATGGTGCGAACTCCATTTATTTCACTCACTCACTCTGCTGTTGGTAGGCAGCGAATGTGTGTACAGGGGATTTACAATGATGGAATGGATATATATTAGCGTACTGCCATGTATACCCGCAGACAGCGTTGAGAGTGCAATGTGACTGGACGACTGTCATTTCAGACCATGCTGTGGCACCAGCTCGGTACAATGTATTGACGATACTGGAATCGAGACGTATTGCCCCAAATAGCGGAAGATGTGCAAGGTTTACCTGCACACGGCGTTGAGGGTGTTGTGGATGTCTTGCTGTGTCAGAACACCGTCGAAGGTGACGTAATATCTCAGTAGTCTCATGTGACAGACGTCGTTAATGTGCCACAAGAAGCTGATAAGGTTACATCTACCTGCAGTGATAGGGTCATTGAATATATTGTTAGTTTAAAATGGGTAGATGTCAAGCACAGAGCCTCCTATGTAACTTTATTTGGTTCGATTAAATCTTTTCATACCTTGTGCTCTTGACATCATAATTCCCAAAAGCAGGAGAGCTGCAAACTTCATTCTGTACAGCAGTCCACAAAACACCTGCAAACAACATGACAGCATGATAAAATACCTGAAAACAACATGACAGCCTAACAGAACACCTGCAAGCAACATGAAAAACATAACAAGACACATGCAAATAACACGACATAATTTTAAAAAACTGCAAAAACGATGACAACACATCGAAACACCCGTAAACAAAATGACAACATACCAAGACACCTGTAAACAACATGACAGCATAAGAAACAACCTACAAAACAACACGACAACATAGCAAAATACCCGCAAACACCATGAAACACATAACAAAACACATGCAAATAACACGATATAATTTAAAATACCTGCACACACAACATGACACCACGCCACAAACAACATGACAACAACATAACAAAACACCGGCAAACGACATAACACCAAAGACCCTTGCAAAGCAGCAACCATGACATAACACTGCAGGACACATGCAAACAACATGACAAAATGACAAGACATGGAAATAAATGTGCTTAAACGTAGAAGACAAAAACGGACGACCAATTGGTTTTACCTTAAGTTGGACACAAAGAAAAGCAAAAGTATTGCGTTTCTTGAATAGATTTTGACAAATTAGGCCAGTTGCTGGACGTGTTACATTTTCAGTTACTGACTCGTGGAACTCGAACAGTGGGTGGCTTATTTTTAACATAATTTCATGTTTAAATATAAAAGCTATTACCAACAAAATCCGACACATTCTTATGGAAACATACGCTAAAAGCTCTTATGGGGCAAATAACGCTCATACTGGTTCAACCCTGTACATATAAAACTTTCAATGTTTTGCTGAAGGGCTGTGTATTGCCCCAAATTTCGTATTGCGATATATTGCGATACACTCTTCTGCATTGCGATACGTATTACAATATATAGTGAGATCTGTCCACTTGGTAATATTCTTTTTACCTTCAAATTGAATCACAGTATATGTGAGTAACCATTGTGCATTGTATAGCTTCTTTCAAAGTGAAAAAGAAAATCCAGAACAATCTTCTGTTTATATTTGGAAACAATAATGCTTTTCTGAACGTGTTAAGCAACAAATCGTCATATATACGTAACTTATGGAACTTACTGGACGCATCGTGCAAGGTGGCGACCTGTGACAAATGTTCTTTTTATGCAAATGTTTTCTCATTAAACATCGTGTCCGAGCATAAAGATCGAGGTGACGAAAGCTGAGATGTCACTTGACTTGCATAACATGATCGCACGAAAAGATGGAAATAGTAACTTAGATGTACGTTTGACAACTTTAATGAAAACTGTTGATTGTATTCATTAATTTATTCAATTTTAATGATTTCCTCGAAACGTCCATACTTTGCTCATTGACATTTTTAAGTGGACCCGTTGCCAATCATTTGGAAATACTTCCGCCCAATCCCCACCCACCACCACCCATATTACCTGAATATGCATATATATCATTTTCCTCACCATTACAAGTTAGGGGTATACGGGCGGAAGTCTTATGTGCGGTGTTGAATGGGTTAAAATTGAACAAATAAAACTTTGGCGGTATACCGGTACGTCATAAACGTATCGCGATACGTAATTGTTACAATGTCGTATTCCGGTTTCCTGGTATACCGGTAATACCGTGCAGTCCTATCGTGCTGTAAAAGCTATATCAAAGGGTTTTATGTCCCCGTGGTGTACGTGTCACATGATGTGGTCATATAATGTAATACACATGCACTGTCAGAAGCAAGTCACGAGCACCGTACGTGTCACATGATGTGGTCATATAATGTGATACACATGCACTGTCAGAAGCAAGCCACGAGCACCGTACGTGTCACATGATGTGGTACCAAAATGTGATATACATGCACTGTCAGAAGCAAGCCACCAGCACCACATGTGTCATATGATGTGGTAATATAACGTAATAGACATGCACTGTCAGAGGCAAAGCCACGAGCACCGTACGTGTCACATGATGTAGTAATATAATGTAATACGCATGCACTGTCAGAAGCAAGCCACGAGCACCGTACGTGTTACATGATGTTGTAATGTTCATACGCATGCGTGAGATTGAATGGTCACCAAAAGGAGAGCTTTGACAAATGCTGACTTTTAACCAAGAATCTGACCTGCAGAGACTCAAAGTACATCTATAACGTTAAAGTAAGCGTGAACATTCATTATTAGGAAGATTTGGTCGTAAACGTCCAGCCGAAAAGATAATATGAACTCGGAAAGTCTGGACGTGAGCCTGTCCCAAGCCTTCGTTGACAGCGTAATGGCGGGTGAAAAGATCACTGTGGTTGCGGACATAACGCCGACCCACAGCAGTCTGAAGAGATCACATAGCTACGAGGGAGAATCTGATGAACTATCGAACAAGAAATCCAGGAAGGATGATGATTCAAGAAAACTACATCAAGGTAATCCCCCCTGTGACTTTGATCCCATTACTAAACTGTCGTCTGACCTACACATGTTGTTCGGCCAGCTTTCATCACGTATTGATAAACTCGAAACAAATATGGAACAGAAGATCATTGAACATCTGGGTAAAGTTATTGACCGTAAAATTGAGACAGGTCTTTCTGGAAGTGAAGGAGAGCGTGTGAAGAGATAGACTGTGTTAAGAAAAAGACGTGGACATACTCAAGAAACAGTATAGTGACGCTGTGAAACATCATCGCAAAACAGTCAGTGTCGTGATCTTAACATAGCTATCAAAAATCTCCCAGAGGGACAAAATGAAAATGTGATGTCTAAAGTTAATGGACTGATTAAAGATGGTTTAAAGCTACGTGGTGTGACAGTGTCAGACGCTGTGAGAAAGCAAGCACGTAACCAGGCTCTTTCTGGTGTTGTTATTGCCACATGTAGGTCAGCTGAGGATAAAACTCACATTTTGTCCAACAAGAGAAAACTAAAGGACTCGAGAACATTCTCAGACGTGTACATTTCACCCGACCTCTCCCCAGAACAACGTTTGCATGCTTCAAACATGAGATCAATTGTGAAAGCTATTGGTCACGATAAGCTGATCATGAAAGGGAAAAGCGTGCTCCTCAAGTCACGTGATTCTGACGTTGACGACAGGCGACGCACGGACAACGGTGGACAACGGTACAAGGGTAGCGGTTCTCAACGGGATGCCAACAATAGGCGTGAAGTAGAGGCGAGCTACCGTCCGCCTCGTACTGGATCCTATTCAAGCAAGGCGAATGGTGGACACTATACCAACCACTAGCTTCTATTTGGTCTTTGGAACATCAACGGCTGGAACTCAAACACTTCCTCAAAGAATAGCCAATTCCTACCGCGTGTGTGTTAGATACTGACGTTGACATTATTGGTTTAACAGAAACACACCTCATGAATGACAATGTTATTGCAGTTCCGGGTTATACTTGGTTTGGCCAAAATAGAAAGTTTATACACAAAATGCGAAATGTGGTTCTGGGGGTGTTGGCTTTCTTATTAGATCCTCTCTATTATCATGGTACAGTATTAATGTTCTTGATAACTCTTTTTGAGGGTATTTTATGGCTATCTATGAAACATGTGTTATCTAAAAATGTGTATAATATGTGTGTATGCTATCTGCCACCCGAAAATTCTACCAGAAGCGGAGATGTGCTGCAGTTTTGACACACTTACCCTCAACATATATTCTTACCAAAAGTCAGGTGTAGTCCTGGTATTCGGTGATTTTAACAGCAGATGTGGTGACTTGGAAGATTACGTCATTGGTGTTGATTCATTACCGAGAGAGAGATGTTATTGATTTTAAATCCAATAGGTATGGTGAGTGGATGTGTGATTTTCTCGTCCGGACAAATATGTGTATTCTGAATGGTAGGAATAGCAAAGTGAATGATTTTACTTCAATATCCACAAAGGGATATGCAGTTGTTGACTATTGCCTTGTTGCATATGAGGACTTGCATATGTTCAGTGAGTTCATGGTTGAACGAGCAAGTACAATGGTAGATCGTGCACTTGGTTCTATGGATATCGACCCTCGTACAATTCCTGACGACTCCTTCCTCACCTGGACACTCAGTACCCAGGAGAACGTTCAGCGTCAACACACTGTCTACACTGATGAAACAGATGAGTATATCAAGTTCCTCATGGACAAGGCACCCAATAATCTCGTGCTGGAAGACAATACTGTACATTCGGTACACCTTTTAATTTCTGAACTGGAAGCAGCTGAAAAACCCAAGACAACATAGACTCTACATATGACGGTTTTGTATATTGATAAAGGGAAGAAATGTACGACAAGATCCCTTATAAAAGAATGAAACTGAAACCGGGCGTGTGTAATAAACGGAGGAGACAGAGTAAAGTTTGGTGGTCTGATTCCTTGTCAAAGCAGTGGAACAATCTGTGCACAGCTGAGTCGGCCTATCTACGAGCTGATAATGTCAACAGAAAACGTCTGAAGGATGAATACTCACGAGCTAGAAAACTGTTTGATAGAAATGTACAAAAAGCAAAGAGACAATATCGACAGAAGATACAAACTGACATTGCGGACTCTGTAGATAAAAACCAAAGTTATTTCTGGAAATCAATAGGAAGAATTGGTATTGGATCGGAAAGACACAAAGGAATCCCTATGGAAATAGTACAAGAAAATGGAACTATATCACACAACAAGGAAGATATACTGAACAAATGGAAGTCTGAATTTGCTAATCTACTAAATGTTCATGAAAGCGACCCCTCAGCTGATGTGAATGAACACCATCCTCCGGATGATCGCTCCCATGTTTTTGATCTACCAATTAGCGAAAGTGAAATTATACTTTCAGTTAGATCCATGAAGAATGGTAAAGCAGTGGGTGAGGATGAACTTCCTATAGAAATACTGAAGAATAATAAACTATTGCATTTTCTACATAAGTTCTTAAACATGTGCTATGAACACGGACGAATGCCGGGAATATGGAGTCGGGGAATTATCCAACCTGTCCTGAAGTCAAGCACCAAGGATTTGAGGGACCCCATGTCCTATAGAGGTATCACACTCACCTCTAGCATGTACAAAATATATTGTCATATTCTGAATTGTAGACTGTCTAAGTGGGCTGAAGAAAACAAGTTATTAGTTGAAGAACAGAATGGATTCAGGAAGGAAGAAGTACCTTAGATCACATAACAAGCCTGACTAACATAGTTGAAAACAGGAAGAAGAAAAGTTGAGTACATTCGCTGCTTTCATCGACTTTAAGAAAGCGTACGACTCCATTGATAGACGAATCTTGTGGGACAAACTGAAGGACGTTGGAGTCGGTGGGAAAATGATGAAGTCACTAAGAACCATATACAACGACGTCTACAGCTGTGTTAGAGTTAATGGTTTTAAGACTGATTGGTTCCAAGTCAACAGTGGGGGTGAAACAGGGTTGTCTACTCTCCCCTCTGTTATTCAACTTATTTATCAACGATCTGGCGGTGATTTTGAAGAGTCTGAACATCGGAATTGAGATTGGGGATGAGCTGGTGTGTATGCTGCTGTATGCAGACGATATTGTACTCCTGGCACCGACAGAGTCAGACCTGCAGGACATTCTCATCTTTCTTCACAACTGGTGTGGTAACAACAATATCGACATCAATGGGGATAAATCAAAAGTCATGCATTTCCGCAACCCCTCAGTGCAAAGATCTGTAAAACGTTTTACAGTTGGTAATCTGGAACTAGAAACAACAGAGAGATATACTTACCTAGGGTTACTTCTGGACGAACATCTTGACTTAAGGATTACAGCTAAAGCAGTATCTCAGGCAGCAAGCAGAGCACTGGGGCTGGTGATTGCAAAGTGTAAAGGCATTGGAGGAGTTGACTTCAACGTTTTCACCAAGCTGTATGATAATCTTGTCTTACCAATTATTACATATGGAGCTGCAATATGGGGTCAGAAAGACTATACGTATATCAACGCTATCCAGAACAGAGCAGGTCGGTTCTTCCTGGGAGTTGGGCGGTATACCCCTACTGATGCAGTACTCGGAGAGCTAGGATGGATTCCTGTAGGCATAAACCAGAGTCAAGCGGTGTTGCGACAGTGGTGTAGACTCACGAACATGAAGGATGAGAGACTCAACAAACGTATCTTTCTATGGGATAAAGAAACTGGCATCGTTCCGTTTCAAGAATTGGAATTTTAGAGTCCACAGACTCCTGAGTGAGAACAACTGTGAATCCCTGATATCACTTGGCCAGGTGCAACTATCATCAATAAGAACTTTAACTGAAAACCTCCAACATAAGTACACTACAAACTGGTGCCGGCGAATTGAATCAAATACGGGAAAACTACGCACATACCGCACTTTTAAAACTGCCCATGGAACGGAATCCTATGTATTAACACGACTACCCGGTTATTTTCGCGCGGCTATCGCCAAGTTCCGGTGTGGAGTTGCTCCAATTAGAATAGAAACAGGCCGATACGAAAACCTCCCCCAGACAAACGCCTATGTCCCCTATGCAGTAACCCCTGTATCGAAGACGAGCGTCACGTCCTACTACAGTGCCCTGTATACGACGATCTACGATATGATCTGATACAAGAAGCCAGCTCCTTCTTTACCGACTTCCATCTGTGGCCAGAGAGTGTGAAGTTCACAGCGATTTTAAGTCATAACCATTTAATGGTTAAATGTGCCAAAGCCTGTTTTAATATACTTAAGCGTCGTCGTAATCTTCTATATTCTTAAAACTCCTTTCAGAGTGTATACTTTTTATCGTATAAATTAATTATGTTTTAATTGTGTATGCCTGTTGTACCTTTTAAGTATTCTGTATGTATATATTTTCATATAATATGTTTACGCATTGTTTTAATGGGTTTTTATATATTTCACTTTTATCTTCTTTTTTAAATTTTTTTATGGTATATACTTATGTATGTGTGTGTGTAAACCTTTAGCATATATACAAGTCTCTCGTAACTCTTATAGAGTGGCTCATATATTCCTTATACTGCTATATTTTCCCAATTCTACGTGTACTTTTACTGTATATATGAGGTGAGACTCAAATAAACTATCTGTCTGTCTGTCTGTCTATAACGCAATATACATGCACTGACAGAAGCAAGCCACGAGCACCACACGTGCCACATGATGTGGTAATATAACGTAATATACATGCACTGACAGAAGCAAGCTATGTGGAATGTTACTTCCAGTACCTATGCAAGCAGAAGAACAAACACAAACCAAATACACGACTAATAAAATACCTGCGTATTGAAAGTATCCTGCGGAACGACGTTGCTTCACTGTGACTGTCAATCACCTAATGCAGTAACCTTTAGACTGAATGTAAATTTGTCTCGCGCATATACTTACAAACCTAAGTAGGTTTAGGAAAAGCGTAAATGACAGAAATAGCAGAATGATATAGCAGTGGAGTGGTTCATTCTTGGATGCAGTCACTCTGGAGAGATTTGTTATCATCATCGTGGTAATACTGACTGACTGAGTTTTGGTTTTACGCCGCTTTTAGCAATATTCCAGCAATATCACGGGGACGTCAGAAATGGGCTTCACTCATTGTACCCATGTGGGGATTCGAACCTGGTCTTCGGCGTGACGAGCCAACGCTTTAACCACTAGACTACCACACCGCCCCTCGTGGTAATACATATATACTATATGAAAGTGAGGACACATTTTGAAACTACGATAACTTATACCAATGTCTGTCAATTAACGTAGTGTGAGCGAGTAAGTTGGTTTTACGCCGCTTTTAGCAATATTCCCGCAACATCACGGCAGGGGACACCAGAAATGGGCTTCACACACTGTGCCCAAGTGGGGAATCGAACCCGGGTCTTCAGCATGACGAGCGAACGCTTTAACCACTAGGCTACTCCATCGCCCTCAATTAACGTAAGTTATTTATGTGGCAAGAACATGTACAAAGAAGTAAAGCTCTCAATCACAATGTTGTGACGGTCGTGAAGCACATGGCCTTGACAACACGCCCTGGGTGGTCTGTCAGATTTACCATTGCCAGATTGTGAGCAAACGCATTTGTTTTCTTGGAACCAAAACACTTTATCAAACATATTTTATTTAATCATTAAGACGGTATTGATCCACATTTGCAATTAATTGGACATTGACGTGCCATAGGCATGTTGCAGATGGACACAAAAGTCAGAACAAGAAATACATAACATGGAAGATTGACGCCGCTCTGGACAACAGCCTGTTACGACGTAAATTGTAATAAAAACGCAAATTGTAATACTTGCAGCAAATTGTAATAAACTTGACGTAAATTGTAATAAAACGTAAAATTGTAATAAAATTGACGTAAATTGTAATACGCAAATTGCAATAAAATTGACGTAAATTGTAATAATTTTCGTTGCGGTAAAATGTAATAAATATTTACGTAAATTGTAATAACAGTTTTAATCACTCGTAAATACGCGTGTTACGACGTAAATTGTAGTAAAAAACGTAAATTGTAATACTTGCAGCAAATTGTAATAACCATTGACGTAATTGTAATAAAACGTCAATTGTAATAAAAATTGACGTAAATTGTAATACGCAAATTGTAATAAAATTGACGTAAATTGTAATAATTTTCGTTGCGGTAAAATGAAATAAATATTTACGTAAATTGTAATGACAGTTTCAATCGTTCGTAAATACGCGTGTGTTCGTTTTTCATTGCACTTCAAACATCATATAAGCTTGTGAGGGCGATAACTCAAAGAAAGAAATGATGGATTTTGTTCAAATTTGGTACCAAGGTGTTGTGGCGAGATTCACAGACACCAGTTGAATTTAGTGACCTTGAGATAATTTGCAAGGTCACAGCAAAATATAAAAGATTGTTAGCGCGATAACTCAAGAAAGAATTGATAGATTTTGATCCAATTTTATATCAAGGTGTATTGGCGGGATTCCCCTACACCAGTTGATTGGGGAACTTGTGCTCATTTTGAGTTTACAGCGAAAATTGTATTGTTTTGCACATTTCTAACTTTTAGTGCGAAAACACAAGAAAGAAGTAATATACTCTGCTTAAAAAGTATGTTAGGAAAAATGTGCTGGGAGTATAGTCTAACGCCAGTCGAATTCAGTGATCTTCGGATAATGTTCAAGGTCACAGCGAGTATGCTTGCGATATCCCCAAACTAATGGATGGAATCTGTTCGCTTTTGTATCAAGGCTTCCGATTACAGTTTCGGTAACGTTTAGATAATTTGCAGGGTCATGCAGAAGATTATTGCGATATTCAGATATTGACATGTGGCGGAAGTAATAGCTGTGTTTGTGACAAAGACCTTAATCGATTAATATCGATTCGTTTGTTAAGCAGTCAAAATCAAAGTATTTATGAAACATCAAATCGATCAGATCTTATTATGTAATCATGAATAGATTTTGATAATTTGTGTAGATCATTGCTAGTGAGGGATGTACATCCCCATGAGTACAGTGTTGATACTAAACCCCTTTAAATAGAAATATGATTTTGTCTCTATTCCGTGTATTTATTGCATGTGAAGAAATAATGCACAGCATTTTTCGACTGGATGACCACATGAGCACGAGGGGCTGTCGATGATGTGTCTATCAAACCAAACAGCATTCAAATCACTACAACGGAGCCGGAGACGAGAATGGATAATTTGGCATCTTCTTGGTCCATAGTTTAGGTCAAAGATAATAGTTTTGTTATTTGGTCTTAATATCGAGTTTTGAATCGTGATAAAGTATCAATATTTTGAATTTCAGAACTGTATCAGGTAGAAATGATCTGGCATATGTCATCGTTCTACATTTAACTGATCGCACTGATAAATTAGTTTTCTACTGAAGTGTATTGATTTTGTTTTGTTAGGATTGAATGAAACCTTCCATTCTTTGGCCCAATTTGAAATTCTTAATAAGTCATTATTTAAACAGTCTGCAGCAATGTCAGGATCATCAATTATAACATATAGAGACGTGTCGTCTCTGCAAAAAGTCTAATATTACTAGCAATATCATCTACAATATCATTAATATATATTATGAACATTAGGGGTCCTAAGACTGATCCTTGAGGGACGCCTGCTAATTATTATTATTATTATTAGGATATTTATATAGCGCACATATCCACGCAACTAGTGCATGCTCAAGGCGCTGGTAATTTTCCCCCTCGATCATTGGGTGTCAATCTCAACGGCACATCGTATTATCAATCTCAACTCCTCCCTGGGGAGTATACAACTCTTGCTGCCACTAGGCGCACCGAGTTATTGTGGCTTTCTTATCCTAACGAGGTACCCATTCACAGCTGGGTGGACTGGGACACATAGTCACAGTACTTTGTCCAAGTTCACTGCACGTTGCTGTACCCGCAACTAGGTGTTTGCACGTATTCATGTGGCCACCATCTGGTCATATACCAACGGATTCGTGGGTTCTTTTAAGTGCACAGGGTTGTGTACTGTACACTAGGGATTGTGACATCATTGAAAGAGTCTGCACACAAAGAAGTTGAAACCAAGGTTTCTACACCCATGGACATGTTATCCCGGCATCTCGAAGCTCGCTGGATCACTAGCCTCGCGCCTTAGCCAGCTCGCCCACCGCGCCCCTCATACTGGTCAAGGATTTCATGTGTGTCCATTAATTACAACTCGCTGGGTTCTACCATTCAAATAACCTTCAAACCACTTTAGTAGGTTACCTTGAATTCCATAGGATTTCAATTTATGCAGGATTCCTTTTGCCAAACTTTATCAAACGCTCTGCTAACATCGCAAAATACCGCTCTTACTTCTTTTCCATCGTCTAGTGCTTTAGCATTGAATCATATAGATAGGTTAGCTGATTAGTTGTCGAGTCGCCGGGAGTAAAACCAGATTGAGATTTGACAGAAGGCTATGATCTCTCAGAACATTATATACGTATCTAAAGATACACTTTCCAAATACTTTAGCACTACAACTTGTTAATGCTACCGCTCTATAATAAGAACAATCGTATATATTACCTGTTTTATGGATAGGGATTACGTACGCTTCTGTCAGAAGGTGGGGAACTTAAACAGTTCTAATGACAAATGAAACAATTTAGTTAGGATCGGGGCTGAGTGGGTTGGCACTCGTTTTAATACTTTGTTTCCGATTTTATCAGGGCCTGTTGCTTTAGTAGTAGTCTACAGATAGCAATATATTCTTAACTCCCCAATCTCCAATATTATATCAGTCAAAGTACTATCACAACGCTCATCAGGAGGAGGGTCGTCATCGAGGTCTATAACTTCAGATTAATTGGTGAAATAGATATTCATAATTTCTGTAATATCGTTTAAATCATCGTAGAAAACATCATCATCAATTATTGCATGACAAGTAATTCTTGCCGATGTATTTTGCCAATAATTCTTAACTAGTTTCCACCAACTTTTTGTTCCAGTTGATTCACCTATTGCGATATCAATTTTGCTTATGTGCTGCTTGTTAGCTTTACGTACAGACGATATTACCTTATTTCTAACAGGTCTGAATTTTTGCCATTCTAGTGGACGGTTAGTTCTCCTAGCGATTTTGTGTTGCCTATTACGTTTTCTAATAAGTGAGCATATTTCATTATTCATCCATAACGGGTCTCTTGGCCTAATCGGCACGGTTTTGTTTGGTATGTTCGCGTCGCAAACGTTGAGTAAATCGTCGGTTAGTTGGGATGCTATCAGATCGATTTTTTCAGTTTCCGTTAGCTTATTACCAGTAGCAGTTATGTCTTGTTTCGTGCGTTCCATATTCGCTGGAGAGTAATCATAGGTTTTCCGCTTGTAGCATACTTCATTCTGTATATCTGATTCGATGTTAACATACACCGGACAATGGTCACTACATATCGGATCTAGCACTCCCGAATTCCGTACTTTATCCAAACATGTGACAAATATCAAATCAACCAATGTACGAGAATGAGAAGTGATGCGCGTGGGTTCAGATATTAGTTGCTTGAGTCAATATGCAGCTTTTAAGTAATAAGTTTTTTGCTTATTTCTCTCTCAATAGATCTAACTTAAAATCTCCTACAATGATAGTATACATATTTAAATCCACGGCATTTGCAATGATGTTGTCAATAAGATCCCAGTATACTTCACTTCTGTCTGCTCTATAGAATGTACCTATTAGATATGTTTGTTTCTTACATTTAAGTTTTATCCATATTGCCTCGAGCCCAGTTATATCCAATTCATCTATTTGCATTGCACACATATTATCTTTAACGTACACCGCAACCCCGCCGCCTCGGCTTTCTCCGTCTTTACGAAATGGCGCATGAAACCCGGAATATTAATTTCTTTGCTATCTATCGCCGAATATAACCATGTTTCGGTCAGACATATTACATCATAGGTGCCCAACTCAATTTCTAATATATCTACTTTTTTCTCTCAAACTTCTAACATTCAGATGAATTATTTTCAGGTCAGTATGAATAAGAGGTCCCGGGTGGGGATGTACATCGAAAATTTGGGTAATGTTTGTGTCGCTCTTCTTGATGCACATGAGGCTGAACCGTAATGGATCGCCACAATAGTTCCGGTTAGAAATGCAGTCTATTTTACCTCGTCATTTATGAGGGCTAAGGTTAACACGGCTAGGTTAACATGACACGTATCGAAAACATCAGACATACAATTTGTGCAATGTTTGTGTCGCTTTCTTGAGGCTCATGAGGCGGAACTGTAATGGATCGCCACAATAGTTCTGCTTAGAAATGCAGTCTATTTATCTCTAATGTTCAGCAATTAACGAAGTTGAGGTCACCACGCCTCACCAGTGGGACACACAACAAACTTCGTCCTTGGCCCAAAGTAATAACAGGGCCTATCGTGTAGAATCTCTCAGCAGCAGTAAAGTGTTAGCCACAAAATCAGTATGACACCTTCCACCCTCCAGAAAATCTTGTCTCATTGGAACTAGCCACAGAATGTCGAGGTTACTGACAACATACAAGGTGAGTGAGTGTGAGTGAGTTTAGTTTTACGCCGCACTCAGCAATATTCCAGCTATATGGCGGCGGTTTGTAAATAATCGAGTCTGGACCAGACAATCCAGTAATCAACAGCATGAGCATCGATCTGCGCAATTGGGAACCGATGACATGTGTCAACCAAGTCAGCGAGCCTGATCACCCAATCCCTTTAGTCGCATCTTAGTACAAGCATAGTCGCCTTTTGCGGCAAGCATGGGTTGCTGAAGACATATTCTACCCCGGTATGAGGACGTGGGTGACAAGTATCCAGATTGAGATTAACCGTATAAAGTGCATGAGAATGGTGCAAACTGTAAATTTACTGTACATAAACAAACAAAGGGGCAGGGTTCAAAGCGCGAGCTTGAACATGAACCATGGAAAGTTATACATTTTTTATATACATAGTGTAACTGAAATATTACTATATTACGGTCAAAGAGAGCAGATATGTATTTCATTTTGATGAACAGTTTTTAATTATGTAGCTGATATAACGATAAGTGTGGTTAAGTCTTTAGAGGAAACAGCAAAGTGCGACAATGGCGAGTGACTTCGTACAACAACCATTCTCTCTCAACTCTGATCGATATTGTCCTCCGAAGACTGACTGACTGAGTTTAGTTTTACACCGCTTTTAGCAATATTCCAGTAATATCACGGCGGGGGACACCAGAAATGGGCTTAACACATTGTGTCCATGTGGGGAATCGAACCCGGGTCTTAGGCGTGACGAGCCAACGCTTTAACCACTAGGCTACCTTAACCGCCCTGTCCTCCGATGAGGGGTACTTAAGAACACATCGTTCAATGTTTGTTGATCATTGCCAGAATGTTAATCGTAGAATGCGGTAGTTTTAATTTATGGCTAAAATTGCTCAAAATTCTAAATCACCAAGAGCTGAGGACATGATATAAATCCAGCTAGGGACCATGCACGTAGCAAAGTAACGTAAGCCCCCATGGTCCCTAGGATGGTGATCTACCTTCAGTTGGTGGCGATCTATAGCCAATTTTAGATTGTTATTTTGAAACGATTTAGCATTTCACACTGAACTCAAAGCAGTTTTTATTAATGCGGATAATCTAGTCGTTATACTGTCGTTTGCTTTAATAGTGTTATTAAAAAATATATAATAGTCTATATACTTCTACTTAGTATATATATACCATTTTTGTCGTCACGATATGGCTGAAATATTGCCGATGTGACTTAAAATTCTAACTCACTCGCTCACTTTACACATTTTGTTTCCTGAAGTTTGTGATGTATGTATTGCAGATTTTGCGTTTTTTGGGAGTACCAAGATAAAAAGTCAACCAAATAGGGATCGTGAGGCTGGAACATAGCAAAACAAATATGCTTGAGGTTGACAGATAATATGTAGAAAAATAAAACATAACAACAGCTGCATTTGTATCATATTCTAGGTGAGGCTGACTACATTTTGAACGCCCCTCGTAGATATACCCGTCAGAACACACACCAACTCCACATGCATTCGAGTGTGTTAGATATACCCGTTAGAATGCCCCCTCTCTATATGTTTACATATCAAAACCTCAACAGATATTTGCCCCAAAAACATGATCGAGACGACAGTTGGAGATTTTATATCGATTCTATATAAGGACGAATATTATTATTATATTTTCCATAAGTATATTTATCAATCTGAAGGTGGCCCAATTCAATTGGTGTCCGCACATCCTCCCAACGCACCTGGGTACTACTTTTAAGCAAAATTTGTCGATTCTTTCTTGAGCTATCGTCTTAACAAGCTTATATGATGTATGAAATGCAACGAAAACGAACACACGCGTTGTTACGACGTAAACTGTAATAAAACGTAATTTGTAATACTTGCAGCAAATTGTAATAACCCTTAGCGTAAATTGTAATAAAACGTAAATTGTAATAAAATTGGCGTAAATTGTAATAATTTTTGTTGCGGTAAAATGTAATAAATAAATGTTTCTAACTGGTATATCAAATCAAATCAAATCAAATTAGACATTTGTATGGCGCTACATATCCAGAGTCCTGCTCATGTGCGCTTAGTCGAATGCTCGATTGAAGAGGTTGGTTTTGAGACAAGATCGGAAACTGTTGATATTTTCCGACTGACATTTTTAGACAATTTCAGGTAATCCATTCCAGAGTACAGCACCCGCTCTGCTAAATGATCTGTCCCCGTATGTTGTGGTTCGGACAAATGGAATATCTAAGCTTTGCTGACTAGTTGATCTGAGTGACCTTCCAGGCTTGTGGAGGTTGACTAGTTCCTGGAGATAGAATGGAGCAAGCCCTTTAATCGACTTTGAAGTTTGAATACAACTCTGTCTTTTACAGGGAGCCAGTGTAAGTCCTTCAGGACTGGTGTTATGTGCACATACATATGTGTGCGTGTTATGAGCCTGGCACCTGTGTTTTGAACACGCTGCAACTTGTCCATGTACTGCTGCTGTATTCCATAGAGTAGAGCTGTTTGCAGTAGTCCAGACGTGATGTCACAAATGCATTTTACTGATGGTGTGTCCATGTACCTGCTAATCTGTCTGATGTTCCTTAGGTAATAATATGCAGATTTCCAGATGTTACTGACGTGATTTTCCATGCTTAATGTTTTGAGTCAAAGATGACACCTAGATTTCGAGCATGGCTTTTTGGTTGAACAAACGTGTCTCCAATTTGAACTCCAGGGACCTTGAACTTTGATTTTGTTTATTTGGAGCTGGTGATGAGAATCTCAGTTTTGTCATCGTTCAGTTTCAGAAAATTACTGTTCATCCAACATTTGATCTCAGCTATGCAATTTGTTATTGTCTGCAGGGCATTCTGTACAGAAGATGCAGTTTGTGGCTTGAACCCAAGATATAGCTGAGTGTCATCAGCATGGAGATAATAACTAAAATTGTGGGCTCGGGCTATATCACCAACGGGTATGGTATATACAGTGAACAGGATTGGGCCCCAGGACTGAGCCTTGTGGCACTCCAAAGCTTAATTCTCTGCTCTCAGACCTTACCCCATCGATGATAACTGATTACTTGTGTCCTGTGAGATACGACTGAAACCGTGATAACGCATCGCCAGTAACTCCAAGACGTAACTGTAGAGTTTCAAAGTGAGTGGAATGGGCATATCTAACACATTTACTTGCATGTAGAGTCGGAGGGTGGGTGGGTGTTCTAACGGGTATATCTACGAGGGACGTTCAAAAGTAGTCAGCCTCACCTAGAATATGATTCAAATGCAGCTGTTGTTATGTTTTAGTTTTCTTCATATTGTCTGTCAGCCTCAAGCAAATTGTTTTTGCTATGTTGCAGCCTCACGATCCCCAATCTGTGTGACTTTCTATCATGGCTCAGTACTCAAAAACCCCGTAAAATCTGCAATAAAATGCATCACAAACTTCAGGAAACAAAATATGCACAGAAACATTTTTGTATGTTTGAGAATGGTAGAAGTCGTCTAGAATCAAACTTAGATATTAAACTGCACAAAAGCAGTTTGAAACTACAATCACAGCTTGTTCAAATGACTCCCCCTTCTGTTTACTGAAAAGAACTCGAGAAAGAAATGCTGGATTTGTTCAAATTTGGTACCAAGGTTTATTGACGAGATTTACCGACACCACTTGAATTTAGTGACCTTGAGGCCATTGTAAATATTGTCAACCTTCAGTTTTACAGATTTGGATAAAGCTCAAACATTAAATGAATATTTAGTATCTATTTCAAATGTTAATGATGGCATGCAAGACTTTGCCACCTGTTAGCCATCGCTGTGTTAACAGTATAACAAATATCATTGTAACCGAAAAGGAGGTATCTGATAAGACCTTACCAGCAAACAAATCTAGTGGACCTGATGGCATTGACATGAGAGTGTTAAAACGGTTTTGTACATCTATAGCTGAACCTCTTTGTTTGTTGCATAATATATCACTGAGTGACTGACTGTATTTCCTACAATGTGAAAAACAGGTAATAAGAGTAATAATAACGGGTAAGCGGATGCATCCCTCCCAACTAATTACAGACCTATTAGTTTATTACCTATCCTTTGGAAAATCCTTGAAAGAATAATGGTAAAGCATTTGCACGACCATTTCTATGAACATAACAATTTAAGTAAATTCCAGTCAGGTGTTACTGCTAGTCATTCTACAACATCTCAACATAGAAATTTATCATAATATATGCTCAGTCCTAGATAATCACCACCTTTAATGTATGCTATTTTGTGATATTTCAAAAGGTTTTTACAGGGCATGGCATAAAGGTTTATTGCACAAATTAGAAAATGATGGTGTTTGTGGAAACGTACTTAGTGGGTTAACTAACTATCTATCTGATAGACGACATTGTGTCTCTGTTAATTGAAAGGGGTTGTGTGTTCTAACAGTTATATCTAGCATACTTTAAGACATAGAGGGGGTGGTGGTGGTTCTAACAGTTATATCTAGCATACTTTAAGACAAAGAGGGTGGGGTGGGGGTGTGATCAAACAGTTATATCTAGCATACTTTAAGACATAGAGGGGGTGGTGTGTTCTAATGGTTATATCTAGCATACTTTAAGACATAGAGGGGTGGTGGTGGTTCTAACAGTTATATCTAGCATACTTTAAAGACATAGAGGGGTGGGTGGTGGTTCTAACAGTTATATCTAGCATACTTTAAGACATAGAGGGGTGGTGTGTTCTAACAGTTATATCTAGCATACTTTAAGACATAGAGGGGGTGGTGTGTTCTAACAGTTATATCTAGCATACTTTAAGACATAGAGGGGGTGGTGTGTTCTAACAGTTATATCTAGCATACTTTAAGACATAGAGAGGGTGGTGTGTTCTAACAGTTATATCTAGCATACTTTAAGACATAGAGGGTGGTGTGTTCTAACGGTTATATCTAGCATACTTTAAGACATAGAGGGGTGGTGTGTTCTAACAGTTATATCTAGCATACTTTAAGACATAGAGGGGTGGTGTGTTCTAACAGTTATATCTAGCATACTTTAAGACATAGAGGGGGTGGTGGTGGTTCTAACAGTTATATCTAGCATACTTTAAGACATAGAGGGGGTGGTGTGTTCTAACAGTTATATCTAGCATACTTTAAGACATAGGGGGTGGTGTGTTCTAACAGTTATATCTAGCATACTTTAAGACATAGAGGGGGTGGTGTGTTCTAACGGTTATATCTAGCATACTTTAAGACATAGAGAGGGTGGTGTGTTCTAACAGTTATATCTAGCATACTTTAAGACATAGAGGGGTGGTGTGTGTTCTAACAGTTATATCTAGCATACTTTAAGACATAGAGGGGGTGGTGTGTTTCTAACGGTTATATCTAGCATACTTTAAGACATAGAGAGGGTGGTGTGTTCTAACAGTTATATCTAGCATACTTTAAGACATAGAGGGGGTGGTGTGTTCTAACGGTTATATCTAGCATACTTTAAGACATAGAGGGGGTGGTGTGTTCTAACAGTTATATCTAGCATACTTTAAGACATAGAGGGGTGGTGTGTTCTAACAGTGGTGGTGGTGGTTCTAACAGTTATATCTAGCATACTTTAAGACATAGAGGGGTGGTGTGTTCTAACAGTTATATCTAGCATACTTTAAGACATAGAGGGGGTGGTGTGTTCTAACGGTTATATCTAGCATACTTTAAGACATAGAGGGGGTGGTGGTGGTTCTAACGGTTATATCTAGCATACTTTAAGACATAGAGGGGGTGGTGGTGGTTCTAACAGTTATATCTCAAATACATGTAGAGGCGGGAGGCCTAACGGGTATGTCTAACACACAACATAAAAACTTTCATATATTTATGACCCACATTTTCGAACCTTTTATCAGTCTCTAAAAAGGAGCTGGCATTGGTTTTTAATGAGCTTCGTCCTTCAGGCCTGAAAGCCTTTTAATAAGGTTGAATAATCCTTTGTCATTTATCAAAAAAAGTAGTGAGGTTGTGCATTTTTTGTTATAGATTTCTAAAATCTGTGGACACTATTGGGACGTTGGTAACTTTTATCAGACATTATCTGACGGCATTTCTCATGGTTTGAATATAGCCGACTTTATAGAAGATAAATATGAGTTTACAACACAACTGCCTAAATCTTGGTATTTTCGGAACCAGAGAAGGGATATGCCGATATTTAGGTCGTTAATATAGCATGATATGGTCACAAATATAATTTTCTATTTAGTACCGAAGTCTTTAATTGAGGAAATTATAACGCGATAATCTACTTTCCAACAAAGGCAGGCTCCCGTCATCGTTGTATTTAGAAGGCGGCTTCTTAGAAGCAACGTGACGTCATAACATTGTTCATGATGTCATGTCACCATGACAAAGTGATATTTTACCCGGTGCATATCGCATGAAAACAAATTATCCCCGATATATTTGCCCTCGTAGGTTATACGCATTATTATGATCATTTTTTTAGGTTAATGTCACCCGTTGATTTCTTTGTTGTATTTTGAGAGGTGAAACTAAATAAATGATTTCTTTAGACTACCCATAACAATTAAGGTGCCAACTTACATTGTATACCTTACAGAAAGAAGTTTTGACTTTACTTTGATAACGAGCACATATGATCGATTCCTTGAAGCAAATGATAAAACTCAATAGCATTTCTACATTTTAGTTTAAATGCAGCAATTAAATACAACAAATGAGTAGACAGACTGACTGCTATGTTGCGTAAACAAACAATAACCAGGCGCCAGCGATTCATGATATCCTTAGCAAATGTAACATAAAATTCCATCTCATAAAAATACAATAATATGTAGTAATATGATGAAGAAAATAATACGAACCAAGTTAAACTATGACAACGCAATATATGAATGTATGATCGAAACATAAATCATAATAAATCCCATATGATCAAAACATAAAATTAACTTCACATATGTCATTGCGTTAACATTGAAAATAATTCGAAAATCAAGAAGAATAAACGTACATTTCAACGCGTAAACAAAGAATATCCTGTTATTTTGGGATATGCTATGAAGAACTTCAAAATGTAATAGAAATAACATTAAATTACTGATAGCTATTGCTCGTAAAATATGTCCTTGCGTCAACATCGAAAATAACTCCATAATAAAAAAAAACATTACCTTTTAATATTCGAAACATACACAAATAATCTCTGGCTTTTTTAAGACGTGTCACGAATAATTTCACAGCTGGTAGAATTAACATGAAATTATAGAAACCATTTGCGAACAAACATTGGAAAATTAGTAATGAAAAAGCGTTTGTCACAAACATAGCTATTACCCCCGATATCTGAATGTCGCAATAATCCTCTGTCTGACCCTGACAATTATGTAAACGTTACCGAAACTGTCATCTGATGCCTTGATACAAAATGCGAACAAATTCCATCCATTAGGTTTGGAGATATCGCAAGAATACTCGCTGTGACCTTGAAAATAATCCGAAGGTCACTGAATTCGTCTGGCGTTAGACCATACTCCCAACACATCTTGGTACTACTTTTAAGCAAATATATTAATTCTGTCTTGTATTTTCGCACTAAAAAGTTAGACATGTGCAAAACACTTTTCACGGTGAACTTAAAATGAGCACAAGTTCCCCAATCAATTGGTGTTGGGGGAATCCCGCCAATACACCTTGATATAAACTTGGGGGCGGTGGGGTAGCCTAGTGGTTAAAGCGTTGGCTCGTCACGCCGAAGACCCGGGTTCGAATCCCCACTAGGGTACAATGTGTGAAGCCCATTTCTGGTGTTCCCCGCCTTGATGTTGCTGGAATATTGCTAAAGCGGCGTAAAACAAAACTCAGTCAGTCAGTCAGTTGATATAAATTGGATCAAAATATATTTATATACTTTCCTGAGTTCGCGGCTACCAAGCTTGGCATGTGCAAAACTGTTACACCTTCGCTGTGACCTTTAAAATGGCCTCAAGGTACTAAATTCAAGTGGTGTCGGTAAATCTCGTCAATAAACCTTGGTACCAAATTTGAACAAAATCCAGCATTTCTTTCTCGAGTTCTTTCAGTAAACAGAATGGGGAGTCATTTGAACAAGCGATTGTAGTTTCAAATTGCATTTTTGTGCAGTTTAATATTTAAGTTTGATTCTAGCCGACTTCTACCAATCTCAAACATAGCATATTTTGTTTCCTGAAGTTTGTGATGCATTTTATTGCAGATTTTACGTTTTTGGGAGTACCAAGCCAAGATACAAAGTCACACAAAATGGGGATCGTGAGGCTGCAACATAGCAAAACCAATTTTCTTGAGGCTGATGATAATATTTAGAAAAATAAAACATAAAAACAGCTGCATTTGTATCATATTCTAGGTGAGGCTGACTAGTTTTTGAACGTCCCTCGTAGATATACCCGTTAGAACACCCAAGCACCCCTCCGACTCTACATGCATGTAAGCGTGTTAGATTTACCCGTTAGAAACCCAACCCCACCCCACCCCCACTGTATATGTATACATATCAAAACCTCAACAGATATTTGCGAAGACATGATACAGCGGACAGTTAGTGATTTTATATCGATTATATATCAGGACGAATATCATTTTCGTCATTTAGCTAAGATTTGTCAATTCTTTCTTGGGTTATCGCGCTAACAATCTTTATATTGGCAAAACCCTCAGAACTTTGCTGTGACCTTGCAAATTATCTGAAGGTCACTCCATTTCACTTGTGTCGGTGAATCTCGCCAATATACCTTGGAACCAAATTTGAACAAAATCCATCATTTCTTTCTTGAGTTATTGCCCTAACAAGCTTATTTAATGTATGAAATGCAACGAAAAACAAAGGTGTCCTCCCATTTGTGAGAACTCCCAGTTGTGAGACACATTAATTAATGGTTCAGTGCACATAGGTGGTGTTTCCACATCCCTACAATGAAAGTGGGATCAGCCCAGTTGTTGAAGAGTACCCACAGGAGTCACTGATGTGTAGATTAATGAAATAGATTATCAAAGATTCTATTTACACAGAAGAAATAGACTATTATGAAGTTTGAAAGTCATTTTGGTTTAAACATATTTTATTATAATTTATGAAAATGAATTGGGATTGGTGAGGAAGCATTACTGCTTATGTTAACACCGCTCCCATGCAACATAAAATACAAAATGAAATGGAGGATGTGACGTCATCGATATTGACTATTGCATAAATATATTTTTAAGTATACATCAAATAAAACTATTCTCTAAGTAGTCATAATTAGAGAGTTACAGTTGTGTGTGTCTAACAAGCTACTGTAGGAATACAAATCAATCATGGGAAGGTTGTTTCCCTGAGAAATTTTGAAGCGTTGTGTCTTGATGATATAATCGTGGACAGATTCAACTATTTTCTGGTTTACACAAGGAGTAAATTCTTTGTTTCCGTTCAAAATGGTATCCAGGTTATAACGGGTAGTGCCGGGTAAAACGAATTTGGCATAAGCGGCAGTTCGACTGTAAACTTGTATTTCAGAGTTATTTCTTAAACTATATCTTGTAGTTTCGGAGAAGGATGTAAATCTGAGTAGGTAAATTAATTTCTCTTTCAAATGATCACGAAGTTACCTTCACAAAGTGTATGTTAATCAATTTATCTTATAAAGTTTCATTAAGACTTCCACAAGATTCAGTTACATCGCAAATCAGTAATTAGCTAGGGTTAATACATTCTATCAGACAGGGGAGTATGGTGTGTTTTCTTCGTTAATTACCTACTCCACTGTCTCATAACTGGGAGTCTCACAATTGGGAGTTCTCACAAATGGGAGTAGAACAAAACAAACACACGCGTATTTACGAGTGATTAAAACGGTTATTACAATTTACGTAAATATTTATTACATTTTACCGCAACGAAAATTATTACAATTTACGTCAATGTTTATTACAATTTGCGTATTACAATTTACGTCAATTTTTATTACAATTTACGTCAAGTTTATTACAATTTACGTCAAGTTTATTACAATTTTGCTGCAAGTATTACAATTTGCGTTTTTATTACAATTTACGTCGTAACAAGCCGCCTTCTAAATACAACGATGACGGGGAGCCTGCCTTTGTTGGAAAGTAGATTATCGCGTAATTTCCGCAATTAAAGACTTCGGTAATATATAGAAAATTATATTCGTGACCATAATACGCTAGGTTAACGACCTAAATATCGGCATATCCCTTCTCTGGTTCCGAAAATACCAAGACAGTTACCAACGTCCCAATAGTGTCCCTATACTTTAGAAATCTATAACAATAAAGCACAACCTCACTACTTTTTTTGATAAATGACAAAGGATTAATCAACCATATTAAAAGGTTTTCAGGCTTGAAGGACGAAGCTCATTAAAATCTATTGCCAGCTCCCTTTTAGAGACTGATAAAAGGTTCGAAAATGTGGGTCATAAATGCATGAAAGTTTTTATTGTTGTTTATACCCGTTAGGCCTCCCGCCTCTACATGTATTTGAGATATAACCGTTAGAACCACCACCACCCCCTCTATGTCTTAAAGTATGCTAGATATAACCGTTAGAACACACCACACCACTTTTCTGCCCATTTATTTCAATTGGGCTAAATTATAGTTGAGAGTTGCTTCTATGGATTTTACATATTTTCCCGCAACACCGATTGATGTGTCATCGGCCAACATTATTGTGATATTTTGTAAATTTCCAGGTAAATCATTGATATATACAAAGGAACACAAATTAACCAAGGGCAGATCCTTGAGGAACCCCTGCAGTAACATTTAGTTTTTCATAATGTTCCATTAACAGAGACACACTGTCGTCTAGTTAGTTAACCAACTAAGTACGTTTCCACGAACACCATCATTTTCTAATTTGTGCAATAAACCTTTATGCCCTGTCCTGTAAAAGCTTTGAAATATCAC
The DNA here is from genome assembly GCF_003918875.1 of Haliotis rubra. Taxonomy (NCBI): domain Eukaryota; kingdom Metazoa; phylum Mollusca; class Gastropoda; order Lepetellida; family Haliotidae; genus Haliotis; species Haliotis rubra. Next base: position 156,896 of record NW_025765389.1, on the reverse strand, counting down.
AAAACAACATACAGTAAAGGTGGAGATTATCTAGTACTGAGCATATATTATGATAAATGTTTATGTTGAGATGTAGTAGAATGACTACATTTTAGGAAATTTTCAAGAGAGAACCGCAGCTGGTTTTCAGTCGGTGTTTAAAGAACTTGATAGTCATATAGAAGATGCTATTGATGATTTTGTAAGTATGATGTTAGATTCTGCAAGCTGTATGAAGAAACATGTATCGATCGCACCGCCATGAAAACAATCCACCCTTAAATGCTGAGTGTAAGGCTGCACGACGGGTTGCACGAAAATCTCTGAAGACATTTAGACGTAAACGTAACGATATCAATAGAAAACTATATTGTAAAGAACGAAATATATACAGAAACTGCTGTAGAAGATTTAAATCGGACCTGAGTAAACGAAATGTCGATAAATAACAAAGGCAACAAAAGCCCGACCTCATTTTGGAAACAAATCAGATATTTAAAAAGTCGACCAACACGAAAAATGTAATTCCGAAGCGGAATGGTTAAATCATTTTAAAATGTATTTCATAATGATTTTGTTTTTAATGATTCTTTGATGATTGTCCTTTGCAGGATGATGCAACACCAGATATTTTAACTGCAGATATGTCAGACGTCGAATCACTTGTATTAGACTCACCCATAACAGATAATGAAATATCAGAAGCGTTATTGCATTTGAAAAATGGAAAATCAGCTGGTCTTGACCTCGTCGTGGTGGAAATGCTTACAAGTTCAGAGTTTGTTATCATGCCCTTTTGAATAAGTGTTTTAATAAATTGTTTGTAAATGGTATTTTCCCCGTTGTTGGGCGCGTTCAATTATTGTTCCTTACATAAGAAAGGTGATGTCACCAATCCAGGAATTTCCCTTATGAGTATTTTAGGTAAAGTCTTTACATCTGTTCTAAATAACAGACTCACTAAATGGGCAAGTATGACAGATAAAATTCCCGAATCACAAGCAGGCTTTAGAAAGAAATATTCAACTTCTGATCATATCTTTACACTATTTGCACTAGCCCAGAAATGTCTATCCCGTCGTAAGCGTAAATTATATGAAGCTTTCGTTGATTTCCGTAAAGCACTTGATTCTGTCAATCGTTCTAAATTGTGGTATTCTTTAAGTAATGCTGGCCTGAAAGGTAGAATGTATTCAATTTTAAAAGCAATGTATACTAATGTGATAGCTTGTGTACGTTGTGGTGATGATAAGATAAGATTTTTTCGACTGCGCCGTTGGCTTAAGACAAGGATGTGCTGTGAGTCCATTCTATTTTCCCTGTTTATTAACGAATTGTACTACGATATTATCGCAAATGGTAAGCATGGCATCCAGATATTTCCAGATCTCTTAGAACTTTTTATTCTTTTATTTGCTGATGACGTAATTCTTTTATCAGAATCTGTAGTTGGACTACAAACCCAGTTAAATATTTTGGAACGGTATACTAAAACATGGGATTTATCCGTTAACCTAGATAAAACTAATATTGTTATATTTAGAAAAGGTGGCCGGATATCTTCTAAAGAAAGGTGGTCCTTTAATGACCAACCTGTAATTGTCTCTGATCATTACACTTACCTTGGTATTAAGTTTACATCTGCTATGAACTGGAAAACATCTGTTACTGAATTATCATTGAAAGCTAAGAAAGCATTGATAAGTCTTTTATCTGCCTTGTGTAAAATTGGTGTGTTGACGCCCAGTATTTACTTTTAAACTATTTGATTGTCAAATTCAGCCTATTCTTTTGTATGGATCCGAGATTTGGGGATTCCAGAGATATGAATGCATAGAAAAATACATCTGATGGCCTGTAAGAAATTTTTAAATGTAGGAACCTCTACACCGAATTGTATGGTGTACGGTGAATGTGGGAGGTATCCCCTGTATATAAATGCTCATATTCGATGTATAAAATTCTGGTTTAAGATATTGTGTATGCAAGAACATAGATTACCCAAAAAGGCTTATAACATGCTTGTTCATTTGGACAACACTGGTAAAGTGACGTGGGCATCTTATGTAAGAAATCTTCTGTTTTCACATGGTTTGGTTTTGTATGGTTAAGTCAGTCAGTTGGTGATGCAAGTTTGTTTTTAACTCAGTTTCGAGAAAGAAGTCTTAATATGTTTAATCAAGAATGGTATTCAGTAATACATAATAGTTCACGGTACGACTCTTATAGAATATACAAATCACTACTCCAGCCGGAGAAATATCTGTCGTTTTTAACATCAAAGAAATTAATATATCCATTTATACGTTTTAGGTTAGGTTTGATCAACATAATGGTAAACGAAGGAAGACGTTTTTATATTGAACGATGCAAGAGAATGTGCCCACTGTGTAATATAGATGTGGAAAATGAAATCCATTTTTTACTTGTATGTCCTTTGTATAAAGATTTGCGTACGAAATATATAGCTGAATATTATCTATGTAAGCCACCTACATTAGCATTTAAACTACTTCTTTCATCAACTGACCAGCATGTAATAATAAAGCTGTCGTACTATATCAATTATGCTCTTATTAAACGTAACAATCTGATAAAAGGTGTTGTAGGTCCATCGTATTTCACTACCTGTACATAATTTACTGACTGTATCATGATTTGCTGTTTGGATCACTAAGTACTACTTATTGCACCATATGTATAATGTATATGTATAACTCCAATGTATATGGGCCGGAGGCCTTTTGTACAATAAACATCTTTGACTTTGACTAGCAGTAAAACCTGACTGGAATTTACTTAAAATGTTATGTTCATGGAAATGGTCGTGCACATGCTGTACCATTATTCTTTCATGGATTTTCCAAAGGATAGGTATTAAACTAATAGGTCTGTAATTAGTTGGGAGGGATGCATTTCCTTCTTTCAAAATAGGAGCAACATAACGCGTTTTCCACAATGTAGGAAATACAGTCACTCAGTGATATATTATACAACAAACAAAGAGGTTCAGCTATAGATGTACAAATTCGTTTTACCCCTCTCATGTTAATGCCATCAGGTCCACTAGATTTGTTTGCTGGTAAGGTCTTATCAGATACCTCCTTTTGTTGTCGCATTCTTTGCGTTATTGAAACAAATGTGGACAACTTTAAGCTGATGTATGGCGTTATTACAGCAAAGGCTGAGCGGAAGGAGAAATAACATGGTTCCGGCACTGTGAGACTATTAAGAAAGGTCACATGCAGCGCAATAATATTCCAATTATGTACTGCCAAAAAATATTTTACAGTAGTGAGCTGAATAGACTTAAGAATTACGAGTTGGTACGTGTGGCATATTTGGCTGTGCTGTAAGAGAGACATCCTCGATAATCTCCAGGGTATACGTTACGATAACTTCCACTATACCCTGGATGCATCCACGGCTTAGGGCGATGATTTTATTACCTCCCTTGGCTGGCTCCGCATTCTCACAGTAGCCAATCAGCTAAGCCGCCGTTACAACCGAGCTTGCCAGTGTCAACAAGGATAGCGGTCGCAGTCGCGAAGGTTTGTTCGCAGTGCCACTCAGATTTTTGGGAAATAATAAAGACAAATTGACAGATCTGAAACTTTAAAAAATATATGACAGAACTCCTTCTACTTCTTTCAGAGTACCTCTGCATCAATTGTGTTGCCAAGTTTTAACGGTTAGATAATTTAAGAAGCGAAAGTGAGTTGTGATTGGTACGCTCAACTTCCCAGCGTAGGCACCTGATTGGATAAAAAGCCAGCCAATTGAGGTAATAAAATCATCGCCCTAAGCCGTGGATGCATCCAGGGTATAGTGGAGAGTGATCGTAACGTATATGTCTGCCGATATATATATATATATATATATATATATATCTCAGATTAATGTCTATTAATATATCGCTCATCTCCTACGTATATACGAGATATTAAGTACTACGTAGGGGATAATTTGTCCTACGTAGGAGAAATATGCCTTACGTAGGAGATATTAAGTCCTACGTAGGAGATAATGAGACCAAACATTTTTTCACTGTGGCCCTACTACGCTTCCGTAGTACTAAACCCTAACTTGAACCGTTCATAGAGAAACGTTCTCTGTCAAGTTTGTACAGGAGGTGGTGCGCGTGTAAACGTATGAAGTAATATCCGTTACATGTTCAACACGAATGGCGTTATGAATTAGCTTCATTAATATCATCTGCGACTGAATATCTTCGATATTCACTGCGCGATCAAAGGTAACACGAGTTTTAAAACTCCCAGCGTTGTTGAGTGAGTGACTCAACATGGATTTATGCATAAACACCATACAGGGCATTGATTAGATTCATGTTCCAAAGGAAAGACCAGCACGAACAAACACAGGCGTTCACTACACGCTCTCGCTTTATGAGATATACGACGACAGATGGTTGTTGTCACAACATGTACTCAGTGAGTGTTCAATAGCAAAACACAGTCAGTAGTTTACAAACTAAGTTAAAAAAGCAAGGTTTCTTTTATCCACTATTATGTATCATTTAGCATGTGTTAAGTTGTAGAAACGCTACACTTCAAAGAGTAAATAAGCACAAGAATTTCCATTTGTTTTCCGTTGTCAGATCACATAATGCCAATGTCATCGCTGGGCGTGGGACGGGAAGTGACTGAAAAGCAAATCAGCTCGGAATAGAAGCTGTGTTTCAAAGACAGCTATTTAACATTAATGGCTGGTGTAAATCACATAATGCCAATGTCATCGCTGGGCGTGGGACGTGAAGTGACTGAAAAGCAAATCAGCTCGGAATAGAAGCTGTGTTTCAAAGACAGGTATTTAACATGAAAGACTAGTGTAAATTTTGCAGTAATGACTTTTAAAACGATCGAAATGGGTTGACCAATATGAATAATCTCTCAAATATGCCTATGAGTATGAAGTCAAGTACATGTAATGCCTTGCAAATGGTATTATTGATAAATATAACTTGACAAACGTTCAGCCATTATTTGGGCTGTGGGTAGCCATGTGGTTAAAGCGTTCACTCGTCACGCCGAAGACCCGGGTTCGATTCCCCAAATGGTTACTATGTGTGAAGCCCATTTTAGGTGTCCCCTGCCGTGATATTGCCGGAATATTGCTAAAAGCGGGTAAAACTAAACTCACCCACTCACTTCATTATAACCGACACTGTCCATGTGTTTATGCAGCCCCGACTATTTTGCCGTCGCCCATGTCCGTGTATGAACCATACAGAGACACATACAAATTGCATGTTACAATAATGTCAGTAAAGCTGATATCATCTAAATGCGTTTTCATGCAAGATTAAAGAGTCACAATGCCTTTAAGGAGATATGCAAATAAACGATAAGAAGGAATATCGTAGCATGCTGTTACCTGTAATCAACGAGTGAGCGAGTGAGTGTGGTTTGCGCCGCTTTTTGTAATATTCCAGCAATATCTCGGGGTGGACTCACACATTATGCAAATATGGGAAATTGAACCCGGATCCACGAGCGAACGCTTTAACCACTAGCCAAGCAAACCGAACCTCCATGATCAACGAGGACACGTGACCAGAACATAATTTGTTAAACATCAAGCACATTCCTATGGTTGTTTTCATATATGGACACAGCAGATAATTTCATATATGCTTTCATTCGGAAAGTGAAGTATGTGTATATATAAAATTTTATTTTCTAGCATTGCCATTGAAAAGCATAGTTTTATTACTTCCTTTAAAACTGTTTCTGAAGAGAGAATACAATGCAACCATTCTGAATAACACATATAGGATTCTGATTTAAGATTCACAAATCGTAATCGAGACGGGAAGCTATATGAGGACCTTAGGAGAACGCATAACTTGTCAGTTGACACGATTTATCATCAATGAAGATCTTACCGGACCCGAGCAGCGCAAGGTCGAAGGGCCCGCCAACTGGTCTTGTATAAGAAAGTTGAGGCGTCATGGGTGACCAGCGGGGTCATGCATCCTCATTAAGATGGGGACGGGCCGGCGAGAAAGGTGGCCAACAGCACTTCGATGAAGTGTGCAAGTCTAGACACTCAAGGTGGTGATTAGTCTGAGTCAAGACAAATGAATACTATTACAGTCATGAGATAACTTGTTTGAAATACCCATAATGCCCTTGCACGATCTCATGATGAGTTATTGTCGATAGTCATCATGACTCCATGCTTTACATATGTTAACATCAGTATAACTGTGCATAAAACTGTGTTGTTTACAGTAACATTGCGCTTTTGCAGAGATTCACATGTGATGTAAATGAACAATTTATATGATTTAGATAAATATGATAATATGTGCTCATGAAGTTGTCAATGCCTCCCTTCACGTCTTCAGTCAGTGACACGCACCGCCAGATGTTAACGGTGAACGCGCTGCGAATGTTGTGAAGCATGTGCACGTGAGTGTGTGGATGCACGAGCAGTGTATCCGTGCTCTACATGCTATGTAACGGTTCTGTCTACTACAGACAGACAACACGTACTTATAATAGATCGTCCATACAAGTAAACTGTGAGCTTCCTCCGATGATAACGAGTCCCAGTGTACCAACTTGATTTTTATGCATACTATGATTTTGCTTGCTTGGTTCCTCATTTCATTAAAATGCACATACGAATACACATTTGTTTGCATCTCTAACCAGGTGTAATCTTGAATACGAGTGGACGTTGCTTAGCACAGCATTGACTACATGCATAATACGTTGTGTAGTATATGTGCAACATATACAGTATTGCAGTATGCATATTACAGTAGGGGCTGGACAGAAGGGCAAATAAAATATCGGTCTGTGACTGTGATACAGACTGGGACAAGGTATGGAAAACCAACAATTTGGACAACAGACCATTGTTTGGGTCTTTAATTGTAAATATGATTCAAATAGCTTAACCTAGATTTCGATATCCTCGAATGTACATTTGGTTGAAACTGGAAAATATACGTACGCTCAATCACAAGTGTCTCCAGGTCACGGAGAATCATTGGTGTAGGGGCTCGTATTGCAATTCTCGTGCGTTTGCATGTGTTGTTGACGCGGCATGGACGCCTTGTAACATCACTATTTGATTATGATTCACAAACAGATGCTCATGATATGGTCGGAATCATGCCACGGATTAGCAGATATTTATCATGAAAACAGGTTTTTATGTAGGTGGCTTGAAACTTGCATTTACAAAGGCCAATAGATTCGATCACAATACTTTTCGTTTTACAACTTCTTTTCTCTTAACATGCTGACCTCAAAACTGATTTAAATTCTAATCGCTGATTAAAGAGTAACACAATAAATAGTATGCAAAATTATCGTTACCATGACAACCCTGTGATATTTCACCTTATGTAAGAGAGTAATAAATACGCTGCTAGGTATGGCAGTACTACTGCAGCTGATAGTGTCTGTCGTAAATTTTAATAAGTTGCTTCAACGCTATCACTAATCACTGGGTATGTATACAATTATATGTGTGTTGGAGGAGATCTTGCGTCGCTAGTTTTCTCAATAATCTGAATACATGTATGTAGCGTGAAACCGGCAGATACCTATAGAAGAAAGTGTTTGCCCTACCTGTAACAACGATGTCCCTTGTATATAGAAGGGATATAATATGGGGATGAATGGCATGTACTTTTATCTTGGCCCGTTTATGAAGATAAATACTGCGATCTTTCACAATAATCTCTCTGGCTATCAGATTGAGGGTACTTTTTAAACATAACTGGTATTTCAATTATTGTATTTATACAGTAACATTCTTCAAACGTTCTCCACATACGTCCGTCAGATACATCGCGCACTACCCCTTTCTCTTTGATCTCTCAAGCGACTGCTACAAGTTCGGAGAATCTTGGTCAAATTTGAAACGTCTTAAGACTATTCCATACTATTCTGTAACATGCACATTATACCTAAAATGGGTAGAGCTTCCGTTCGGGGAATATCAGAAGGACAGCGATACACTTGTCTCCAATGTTGTAGTAGACACTCCACTTACTTAGGAAAACAATAACCCAATGAGATATTGCATTCATGTCGGATTCAATTTTTCGTGAACTGAACTTGAACATGCAAGGTCTGCGTCTATGTCAGACTAAAGGTCTACGAGTTGTTTAGCAGCACTGGGGCGTAATAGTCATATAGGACTGCTCCAAACAACTGAATATATATCTTTGAGAAGGACTTCTCTGACGGGTAAAGGTACAGCAATGCAACATTACGAAAAATCTTTTTTTTTCACTATTTTTCATTTCATGTCTCACAGAATATATAACTTAGTCGAATTAAGTCAAAATGAGCTGAAATTTGTGTCATGATGCATATAAACATACACTCATTCATTTACAACCTCCAAAACATGAATTCTGAGCGAAATTAAACATTTTCGCCCATGGGCCAACATATTTTTCGCCCATGGGCGAGATTTTTTAATATCGCCCTAAGTTAGTCGAATTAAGTCAAAATGAGTTGAATTTTGTGTCATGATGCTTATAAACATACACTCATTCATTTACAACCTCCAAAACATGAATTCTGAGCGAAATTAAACATTCTCGCCATGGGCCAACATATTTTTCGCCCATGGGCGAGATTTTTTAATATCGCCCTAAGTTAGTCGAATTAAGTCAAAATTAGTTGAACTTTGTGTCATGATGCTTATAAACATACACTCATTCATTTACAACCTCCAAAACATGAATTCTGAGCAAACTAAAACATTCTCGCCCATGGGTCAAAACACGCCCTTTCAGTAAACATGAAGGGGGAGTCACTTGAACAAGCGATTATAGTTTCAAATTGCTTTTTTGTGCAGTTTAATATCTATGTTTGACTTACATACAACATGTGTTTTGCATATTGTGTTTCAATTGGTGTAGGGGGATTCCCGCCAATACACCTTGATATAAAATTGGATCAAAATCTATTAATTCTTTCCTGAGTTCGCGGCTACCAAGCTTGGCATGTGCAAAACTGTTACACCTTCGCTGTGACCTTTAAAATGACCTCAAGGTCACTAAATTCAAGTGGTGTCGGTAAATCTCGTCAATAAACCTTGGTACCAAATTTGAACAAAATCCATCATTTCTTTCTCGAGTTCTTTCAGTAAACGGAAGGGGGAGTCATTTGAACAAGCGATTGTAGTTTCAAATTGCCTTTTTGTGAAGTTTAATATCTAAGTTTGATTCTAGCCGACCTCTACCAATCTCAAACATACAAAATGTTTCTTGCATATTTTGTTTCCTGAAGTTTAATTTGTGATGCATTTCATTGCTAGTCAGCTAGGCTATTCCATTTGTCCGAACCACAACATATGGAGACAGATCATTTAGCAGACCGGGTGCTGTACTCTGGAATTGATTACCTGAAAATGTCAGAAAACGGAAAATATCAACAGTTTCCGATCTTGTCTCAAAATCATCCTCTTCAAACGAGCATTCGACTAAGCGCACATGAGCAGGACTCTGGATATGTAGCGCTATACAAATGTCTAACTTGATTTGATTTGATTTGATATACCCGTTAGAAACCCACCCCCACCCCACCCCACTTTATATTTATACATATCAAAACCTTAAAAGATATTTGCGAAAAGACATGATACAGAGGACAGAAAGATATTTTATATCGATTATATATCAGGACGAATATCATTTTCGTCATTTGGCTAAGATTTGTCAGTTCTTTCTTGGGTTATCGCGCTAACAATCTTTATATTGGCAAAACCCTCATATTTTTGCTGTGACCTTCAAAATTATCTCAAGGTCACTCCATTTCACTTGTGTCGGTGAATTTTGCCAATATACCTTGGTACCAAATTTGAACAAAATCCATCATTTCTTTCTTCAGTTATCGCCCTAACAAGCATATTTGATGTATGAAATGCAACGAAAACAAACACCCGCGTATTTACGAGTGATTAAAACTGTTATTACAATTTACGTAAATATTTATTACATTTTACCGCAAATGAAAATTATTACAATTTACGTCAATTTTTATTACAATTTGCGTCAATTTACGTCAATTTTTATTACAATTTACGTTTTTATTACAATTTACGTCAAGTTTATTACAATTTGCTGCAAGTATTACAATTTGCGTTTTTATTACAATTTACGTCGTAACAACCCCTTTTTATCAAATGCTTGATAATACCACTTACCTTACCTTCACAGGTCTTTCCATGATGTATTGCTTGTCCAACGTTGTTTCTCGTCACTAACACGCGAATGTTTCATTTAAGCAAATAAATATGTATACATGTATTTTATGATTGCCGTGTTTGTTTGAGAGCAACTCTTCTATAATGCAAACCTTTTTATCTCTCGATCATGGCAAACATGTACACAAATGTCATATTTACAAAAAAACATACACATGTAAAACGTCAACACCAGAGCATAACTGGACGGATTACCTTTCCAAACAGATTTAGTTGGGTGTAGAAGATAACATACCCTGAAAAAAGCATTGAAAGTCAGTGATGACATATGAGAAGAATAGGTTACGCATGTCGTGCTGTACCGATAACACCGATACTCACATAATTTATAAGCAAACAAACATTTGTTTCCGAGCTGCATAGCAGCGCTCCTATTACCCGATGGTTGAGTGTACAGAAAAAAAGAAAGAACTTCATAGTTATGTCTATCAACGTGTGTCTACGAGAGTCGTTTACTCAGTGTATGGGGTGTTAAATCGTCAATGGAATTGGTGTAATACAATTTAGTATTTGCAGATCTTATATGGGACAGGTGTAGAACGAACATGATTAGTTTTGAAGTCAATGTTTCTTCAATGATGGCATAGTGTGTGTGGTCGGCGTTGCGTGCGTGCGTGCGTGCGTGTGTACGGTTATGGGTATGTAAGAATTATTAAGTACAGTAAGTATGATGAGGTGTGTACAAAACATGGGTAAAGTTCAAATCATCCATAGTGTTAAAATAAAAGGAAACGGGGTTAGTCTATCTCATTCATGATGAAAAACGACAAGGAAAAGATAGTTTTGTCTAAAACTTGTGAATTACGTCACTATAGTACCATGTCAAAAAGCTATCGGCCAAGCCGGGTAATGACTAACAACTTTTATTGCCTCCGTTTATATCAGCCAGCTGAGTCTTATTTCATATTGGAGCAAACGTTGTCTTGAAACTTTAAGAATAGTCAATTGCCTTTGGAGGTGATTCCTTTTGTAATGCAAGGATCTGTCATTTTAATTCGTGACAGCACAAAAGGTGTGATCATGGATTTCACCATGTGAGATGACTACGACCTGTGTCGTTTTTCGTTACGACATAATACTGAAACTTTGTGATAAGTGATCATTACTGCTGGCCAAGGCAGTTTAAAATCCTCTCCCGAAGATCCGATTTAAAATGAGTCTCCAATAACCTCCTTGTGGTAGATAAGACTAACGGATCAGGCGAAACTGAGTAGGTTGATTGGAACATGCCATCGTACTCCATTTGCATTGATCGCTGCTCATGGTGTCAGTAACTGGGTTTATAGGTCTGAGATCCATTAAATTAGACGACAAACAAGCAGTTTTAAACACTACCCCTTTCAATTATGTTAATGGAAATCTATAAACAAAGAACTTAATTAAGCACTCCCTGTATTTTGGGAATGATTCAACACATACATACAATTTCTCATGGTGACCACGAAGGTAAAACATGAATTTTTCTAACTCTTATGATCATTTGACTCATGAAAAACGACAAAATGATTGGAATCCATGTTGATTTTATGATCATAATTGCTCATTTAAAAAACCCACTGATTTTCATACAAAACCATGTCTGTACAAGTGTGGCCCTGGAATTTATTATAAGTGAAAGTGAACATTCAAAATGTCCTTTAGCGTGTCTTACACGATTTAAGGTCAATACCGAGTGTAACTTCCACGTGACTGTATGACAGCCAGCACTCCTCATCCTCCTGATCCTCTGAAGGGGCAGTCTATGCTTTTCTTGTGTGAAGCAGCTTCCAACTGGGCCAGGTTCTGTACAGGAGGATCCCTTTATGACACACGACGACTAATCATCTCCCAGATAGGGTTAAGATCGGGGCTTATTCAATCGTGAGATATGTCAGGGGGTGCTTAACTAAGTTCTTTGTGTATAAATGAATCCACAGTTAAACATAAGTAGAACTGATACAGGAGTGAAAAACACTGCTTACAGATTCAACGACACCAGACAAGGTGTCTCTATCAGACATGGAACTGCGACAACGGACACCCGAGGACTCTCCAGAGAAGACTGAACCTCAAGTTGAAACTGACACATCCAAGTTAACCCTGAAGAAGGAGATTGGTCTGTTTAGTGGGATATCCTTTGTGGTGGGAACCATCATTGGTAAGTTGGGTGGAACAGGTATCGTTAGTGTAAATGTTACAGCTGATTTCAAGTAAAGAATTATCACTACTGGTTGATTGTCATTTGAAGGGAATGGATGGATAATCATTATCAAGGGTTGGGGTCGGAATTTCGGAACGATCGTGAAGGGATGGACAGGGAAGGAATCAGATGCGATGCGATAGAAAATAGGATGGGAGGAACGGAACGAAAGTGTTTTGAAAAGAATGGAAAGAGATGCGACATGGGACGGAATGGCATGACATGGGATAGAAAGGGAAGGGGTTGGAAGAAATTGCCATGAGCGATTGTTGGGATTGTCATTGGCGAGGAAGGGATGGGAAATTTTGGGGAGGGAAAGTGATCGGATGGGATGCTGTATGAATGCAATGTCATAGGTAGGGATGGAATGGTTTGGAAAGGCGGTGATGGGAAGCGGGATGCGAAGGAGAATGCAATGGATTGACATTGGGAAAGGGAAGGCAATGATCTGAGTTACAATATGGGAGGTAGGTAAATGGAATGACGAAAATAACGACAAGTTGTCGATCGTGGTGTCGTCATTAATAGGGAAGGGAGGAAAATATGGAAGGGAAGAGATTGTGAATTATCAGTATTCGAAGCGTGGATAATAGGAGATGGGGAAGAGCCTGTGTGATTCTATTTCTGACTATGTATTGATTTATTGTAAAAGTATAGATTTAAATATTTCGTAGGTTCTGGTATCTTCATCACACCCCAAGGAGTCTTGATGAACACCGGCTCTGTAGGTCTGTGCATGGTGGTGTGGTCAACTGGAGCTCTCCTCTCTCTACTCGGTAAATATAACGTTCGGTGTGCTAAATAATTCCACCGTACAGTCGTGCATATAGAAATTATTCAGATGCATATGCCAACAACTGTGACGAATCTCCATGAACCAAGTGCTCTCTGATGTTGAACACTAGACTGACTGTTTCATGCTGAATAACCTATCAAGTACAAAGTCCCACATTTGCTTATATGTTGATTCTTTGTATTTGAAGCATTTTTATGAAAAAATAGGGTTTAATACTTTAACCTCACCAAAAGCCAAAAGGCCATGTGACGTGAAACAGGGTTTAATGTCGCGCCAGTTAGTGAGTGAGTGAGTATGGTTTTACGCGGGTTTGGCAATCGAACTTGGCTCTTCAGCGTGACGAACGGACCCTTTTACCATTAGGCTACCCCATAGCTTGTGCGTGTGCTGCTTGTTTACCCTGGACGCATGCCGAATTCATAGAGCTTCATGACGCGATACCACGCTGTAAGTACCCCACTCAAACACAGTCTACTGATTACGAATAATTCCATATTTTTCCCCTCAATGCTTGATGCCATGCAGGGTCACACTATCTTTATCTTTGGGTATGACGCGACTTGGAATCGAACCGCCAACCTGCCGCTCTACAGGAGTGAGTGAGTGAGTTAATATTTAACGTCACATCGGCAATATTTCAGCCATATCGTGACGTGAACATTTTACATTGAAATGGAATAGATGTAGATAATACAACCTGCCTACGAAGGACAGTAAAACAACTAGAATATCACAGATATACATGTAAAACTAGTGATTAAATCTAAAATATGTTACTTTTAAATGACAATACAACATAAAAACCGGCTATAGATTGCCAGCAACTGAAGGTAGATCACCATACTAGGGACCATGGGGACTTACAGTACATTTGCTTCCTGCATGGACCCTAGCTGGATTTACACCATCCCTTCAGCCGTTAGCAATTTAGAAATCTAGCCATACATTAAAAGAACAGGTATTCTACGATTAAAAAAGTGGAACGTTTTAATTTACTTCGAATGTTTTGGGACTTACATACCCTCTCAGGAGGACAATAATGTTACAGTGCCGCTCTACAGGAAGACGTGCTATCCACTAGACGCGGTATCACTAAAGACATAATTTATGTTGTTCAATCTTTTCTTGTGAGTTTTCAGGTTCACTTACCTTCACTGAGTTAACATCTGTCACACGGACATCGGGAGGGGAGTATGCAGTGTTGCTGAAAACATTCGGCCCTATCCCTGCCTTTATGTTTGTATGGTCCATCGAGATCGCCAGGAACCCAGCGTCCAGAGCTGTGCAATGTCTGACGTTCGCCGAGTATCTCTCCACTTTACTGGAGCTGTGTGGATCCCCTGAACCGCCGAAGAAACTCATAGCGATTTGCGTACTTGGTAGGTTAGTTGTTTGGCGACTCCCGGACTCACAGTTCGATTCAGCATGTTCATAGTCCCAGCTAAAATATTCCAAGATTCGTATAGCTTTATGCAAGACACATCGAGAGACCTACCAAAAACATACCTCAAGATCACAAACACGACATAGTAACATGTTCTCATGGTACTAGACATAACGCATACAAAAGATATCCAGGTGTGGAAATGGATAAGCCGATGTCCTCTCTACAAGACATTCACAGGTATTTGACTGCTTGGTAAGACGAAAACCATTGCTAGAATTGTTTTAATCAACTCTTATAAAGTACCAGGTACACATTTGCATTCTCCGTGAGCCATTTCTGGAAAACGTAGCTAGTCTGTGAGCCCGAGTGTGTCTGTAATAACAAGCCCGACCGAGGAAATTCGTAGCATGTTACACTGTAAGCCCGAGTGTTTCTGTAATTGCAAGCCCGACCAATGGAACTCGTAGCATGTTACTCTGTAAGCCCGAGTGTGTCTGTAATTACAAGTCCGACCACGGAAAGTCGTAGCATGTACTTCTGTAAGTCAGACAGAAAGGATAGCGTTGTTTCTCGTGACCAAATTCAATGTTAAATGAGTTGCCAAACATAATTTATCTGCTGAACAACATCCCAGAATGAGACTTAACACCAAAATACCCTTCTTACGAAAAGCTATCAAGATGCATGCAAGTACTATGAGAGTGTCCAAGCTATGAAAGTGCACAATCTGAGGCCAAATGCCCGTATGTACCAGTACATTAACTTCACTTCTGTTGTCCAGTTGTCCTGGCGTTCACCACCTCCTACAGCGTGAGGTTGTCGGCACGGATACAGGTCTTCTTCACTGCAGCCAAATTGGGAGCTCTCATTGTGATCATCATTGGAGGTCTGGTCAAAATTGGACAAGGTAAGAACGAGGGTAGATACAGACAGAAGAAGGACTCGTTCAGTGAGTGAGGTTCATCACCGGTTTGAAAAGTATTCTTGACATATCAATTGGATGTAGGAAGAAGGCTTGATGTGATTCAGGTTACAACTGTGGGGAGGGCGGCGAACACGGGATGGTGTAGACAAACCTGAATACACATTCTCAGCAAACCGGGATTCAAACCCACACATTAGATTTCCGACGGTTAACTGATTTTATCTAAGCCGTTGGACTTCTTGTAGACAAATGTTTCATACAATGTCAAAATTTTAAGAGGAATTCATTTCAGTCAAAAAATAATGCTTGGTGAACAGTTCGTGATACAAACATCTTAGAGCCCCTTAACGACAATGAACTATGTTTTAGTTTGTTCAAATTTTCTAAAGAGTTTGCAGTATGACGTTGTTTTAAGAAAAAAAACCAATCACTTTATTGTTTATCAAAATTGTGAGAAAATAATTGAAATATTCAAAAATAATCGAATCAACGTAAAAATACAAAATTTCGAAAAAAAAGAGGTCGGTGTACATAAGCACTTGAAGTCATGACGACGACTCAGTGGTTGTAACATAGTTAAATGCACACGAAACAAAATATTTAGAACTTTAATAAGTCCCTCTGTCTTATTTTTGCAGGGACGTTATCTGAGCTACCAACTGGGTTTGATGGTTCTGTGACTGTGATTTCAAATATCGCCCTATCGTACTACTCGATCATGTTTGCATATGGAGGATGGTAAATGATGGTCAAATTTTCATATTCGGGTGTGGCATTCAGTCACGTTACAACTGAAACTGTGGTTTGTATGTGCGGGAGGGGTGTCGGTCTGTCAAACAACAACACCAAGTCATCCTGCTCTGATAATGATTGTGTTTATAATGTCACAAAAAAGATGTAGTATTCCAAGAAAGTATTGAGAAAGCTGTTTCGGAAAATATGTAATACATGTATATAAACTATAAGTTTTATATAAGTTTTACGTAAATGAATTCGTTGAGTTATGGTTCTCTTACAGTCTAAGTGTCTTTTCAGTACTTTGTGAGTGAGTGAGTTACAATTTAACGTCACCTCGGCAATATTTCAGCCATATTTCAGTACTTTGTGAGACCTCCTTGCCCTGCAATACACGACTGTGCGCATGCAAATGTAGGTGCACTACCGGTCAGTTTGTAGGAATTAGTGTGACAGCGTATCGCAATATTCGAGTTTTGTTTTAGTTCGCTGTGTGTTTTGGGTCGTTATCATGCAGGAAAATCCAAGTAGTTTTCGGGCCGTTGGAAGGGGCTGACCATTTAAGATGTCAACATATCGTTCCTTCGTCAAATTGTCAGTGTAAATACACAACGTGATGATATCCCACCCCACTTGTGAAATTTCGGGCTATGTTTTGGGCGTTGGTAGATAGGTTTCGCGGTATCCTTTGTCTAAGATGTCACACAGTTCGGAAAAAAAAGCCAGACAGAACTTTCATCGGAAAAGAAGACATTATAAGTGTATGAAATAAGGCCTGTCCGACCGCCCGAGACGGTCTAGATGTCTGATGGACGGTCTAAATTTACAGCTAGCCAGCCCGATGGTCTGGTAATTTTTTAAATTTTTTTCCATACATCTGAGTAAATTCACCATATTTGGTCTGGTTAAATCCAGTTTAGGCTGGTAACATTTCGAAGTTACCAGCCCTGATGTCTGGTTTGAATTTTGCCTTATTTCATACACTGACATTATCCATATCTTGATTTTCGTGAGCTTTACACCAGTTTAAACGTCTTTCGATTTGTGCATCTTCCATAAATGGTGAGAGAACTCTGCGCTTTTTCATCCAGTTAAATTTTTGTAATTTTTGTCCAAGGGTTTCATTACATACTTGAGGACTTCCTCTATAAATCATCTCATTTCTGATATTCTCAACTCTTTTCAATTTTCCCCTACTCACAATCTGACCAAGTCGCCGGCGATCCGTAGTACTGAACCTCCCTGGCCTCCCTGCCCATGTCTTATGCTCAATCCCTCTTGACTGAATAATCTGAAAGTTCTGTATACTATAGACAAAGAATGGTCATGTCTACCAGCTAACTCCTTTGCATTAGTGACACCCCTTTCAAAATCACCAAAAACCAGCTTTCTGTTCTCTTCTGCTGTCAAATCTGCCATGTCAACAAAGGAAACCGCCTGCTACACCAGAGGAGAGAACTCTTGATATAATAAGGTTCATTCTTAAGCCTCCAAGAGTTGCCTCCCATATTGATTACCTTACTACATAGTGTAACACCTATTTTAAATTATATCATCAGTATTAGGAAACAAAGATTTTCTCAATAATTTCTGGGAAAACTGTAAAACAACTTACACATTAAAATATATTCTAAGACTAAAGGACAAGTGAAACAAGTGGAATATCAAGGTGAAAACTAGTAGGTAAGCATTAAATATGAAGAGTAGTATCTATACATATATAAACATCAGCCATAGATCACCAGCAGCCAAAGTTTGCCAACCGCCCTCAGAACCATTGAGACTGAGGTACCCCTGCTACCTGTAAGGTAAGGTACCCCAGCTGTATTTACACCATAGGCTACTGACGACCAAACAGTCAAAACAATAATGGGATCTGAAATCGTGTCACAAAATTGGTCGTCTACCAACGCCAGCATCAAATGTTTCTTAAAGTCAACATGGCTCGGTGGACAAGAGAAGACGATTTTGTATTGGCCAGTGGCAGGATCATTCAATATTTCAAGAATGTCGACTAAAGGGGACGTTTGATCGATTCAAAGTTTTGCCTGCAGACAAGAAAGAGATTATAAAAATGAGAGAATTGTTTGCGTGTTTACTAATATATTCTAGTGCAGTTGATATTGTCTTTGATTCATGGATCACTGGATCTAATTGGGTCACAATGTCTTCCCATATTTTTACTGCAAGTTCTTGTATATGTATAGTCCTTCATATATGCTTGATACTGTTTCATTGGATTCCACATCATGTGCTCTCTGCCCAAGATGTTGCTAAAATAGTATCCTCCTGTCATCTGATTCAATTTAGAATTTTGAAAGTATCAATAATGTCAAGATTCTTTGTTGATGGCAATTTCTTTATAATATTATAATGCGACGTTTCGGTACAAATGCTTACTGTGTTATCAATCTTTCTGGAGAACTAAACGGTGCAGGCATCTCCACCGAAACATCGCATCATAAAAGAATAATGAAGTTGCCATCCTTAAAGTGTCCTGCCAGTTGTTATTGTATGGAAGTTAGTGTCACTGGTAATCTATCACCACCATGTATTATTCTGTACAATGCGCAACCTATCATGATAACAGAATAAGGATCAATACCGAAAACAACAGTACATAACAAAATTTGTTGTCCATAACTTTGGTGTCGATTTCGTATTCCATCAACTTCTAACAAACGCCTGTCAAACAATTCATTTTGAGTAATTTTCCTAAAAAGAGAAAGACTCCCCACCTTCATATGAACATTCATAGTGAATGTTTTCAACACATAATTCGCAAAAAAAGAGAAGAAAAGAACCGGTCACCAGTTCAGCTATTCTGGTTTGTACATGAAATGTTCTGAGTTATTTTCCTGACACGAAACTGATACTGATAAATATATCATCACGTCTGCTTAGGCAGCATATGAACATATTTTACAGAATCATATGTAATTTTTATCTTTCAAGGAACAATGTGAACTTCTTGATAGAGGAGGTGAAGGACCCGCAAAGGTACTGAGTCATACGTTAGCATATTAACGAGTGTGTCATTGATGCACTAACTAAACCAATAAGCTTCTTTTCACAATGTAATAAATATGCAAACGAGACACCAAACTAGAATGCCTTTTGATACGGTGAAACGCGATGAAATGGCTATTGCCCAACGGTCCGCCAAATATTGATGTGGATGCCTCCTTTGCGGAAGTGATTATACGAACCAAAATGTTCACTCTGTAATTCTACGACATCTAATGTTCATTTGGTGATACAAGAATATGCCTTACGATTTTACTCCCAAAAAAACTACATTCAAATTGTATGCCAAAAATATGATATTTTACACTTAAACCCATACTTGATTAATACTCCGTTTGTATCGACTTGTCCTGTTAAACTCCAGCATATGACTTTATGGTCCAGATAGCTCACTATTGACTATCTAAATACATGATACATTAAGTTCACTGATGAAAATAACAGTGTTCACTGTATAGGATAACACTCTTAATAGACGATAAGCAATATTGCAAAAGAAACTATTTTGGTCATTACAGACTATGTTCAGAATATTGAGTAGCAGTATACTGGATATAATTTCCTATGACTAATCATTGTTCTCAACTGCCAGAAACGGACCACTGTCGAGTATCATCGGTGTGTCGATAGTCGGCGTTGTCTACATCCTCACCAACATCTCCTACCTTGCTGTCATGACCCGTGACGAGATGTATCAGTCGACGGCCGTCGCGCAGGTACATATATTGAATGATGGTATGCATCGATAGTGATGTTGATCATAATCTGGGGTTGACTGTCATTTGACAAAGCTCTCGTAGCGCTACGACTATCGCAAGTCAATGTTACAGTACAGGAGGTACGAATGCTACAAGAAACGTTACGAGATCTTATCCTCACGAGAGCTTTGTGAAACGCGGTCCTGGTTAACATGTTCTCTAATCACCTAACGAAGTGAATGTCCCTGTGTTTTTATTTGTTTGTACGGGTGGGCAGTAGTCTTCTGGTCGAGGAATTACGTCCCTTACCTGAATCAGGAACCAATGGTTTTGGATTGAAACTCTAGTGCGCCTTCATCACGTAAATATACTACCCATCAAAAGTTCACTTAAAGCACTCACTATATGTTATGAATATATATATAGTTACATCGAAGATGAATTTCTCCACTATCATGAGGGAACTAACTGCAAAATGTATGCAGATGAATTGCACGAGTATCATGCCTCAAATTGCTAAAAAGCATGTGCAAATATCGTGCATGTGAATAGCTGCATTTTGGTGTAAGATTTTGTTAAGAATTCGCCAATTTTCACTGAGTTTCATCATTTCTTGAACTCATGACAATAATCTTTTCAACGTTACGAATTCGTTTTACAATACATCAGTTCATGTGTAAACAGCACCTTCAAACAGTATGGAATATTTTGCAACATCTCGTTTAGAACAGTTGACTGAAGTAAGTGACTACATTTACACTTGTGAGTCTCAACTTTTGATGGATAACATAGATTTGTGGTATTTGCGCTATTTGGTTTTGAAGACCTGCGTGACTGCGGCATAATCCATAACCAACATGGTCCGTTGTGACATAAACGGAACCCCGTTCAGACTGGAGTAAGACCCAACGTACTCACATCTGCTTTGCCAACACGATATACATGGTTTTCACCAAAGTGGTATACGTCCATGGCCTCACACTGACCTGTGTTTCTTACACACCGTGATATAACTTAAGGAACGGTAAACCCAAATTGTTTCCCACCAGACCTGGGGAGACAGGGTCCTCGGTCGAGCCTCCTGGATTATTCCGATCTGCGTCATGATGTCAGTGTATGGCAGCGCTAATGGTGGAATAGGAACAGCTTCTAGGTGAGTAGTACATTGAGTGAGTGGATATTTCGAAAGGGTTATGTAAAGCTGGATGTCAGTCAGCAACAAACTATTTGTCGAGATACGGGTAACCTTTCACGAGATCACAGAAATCAATACACATTGACGTAAAAGTGTAATGTTGTATAATGTGGAATGTAAATGATCAAGTAAAATATGGACATGGCAAAAATGATTTGCTGAATGTAAAAGCGCTAAACCTATTGAAATTGTTATCAAAATAGAAAATCTCATGCCAGAGAGACCCAGTTTCGATTATCCGTTGAAACGGAATCGTTCGGGCATATAAAGCAAAATAGTTATGAGATGTGTACGAATGGATAATTGAAAATCAGTTATGACACGAGGAGTCGTTTGCAAAAATGGTAAGAATTCCCTAACAGTTATCAGATTCTGATTGCAGCAACTTTCAGCTCGCACTTCACTTGACGTGACACTGACCGACTCCCTGAATGTTCTTGCATTAGCTGCATAAACAACGCAAACTTGTTTTCTGTTTACTGATCCATTCCCATTGTTACACTTCTTCGCACGCATAATAAGACAATAACTCATAGGTGTGGACCGTCAAAACAGTCAAGTATTCCCTTGGATACAAATCTGACACGCATCGCACCCGTCCATCTTTTCTCTAGAGCACACATCGTCACCTCCCGTTCAAGGGAAGCAACTCCACCCTGCTACCAAAGCTAGCCGCTAAATAAAATTGCGATTTCGCTGGCTACTGTTACACTGATGATGATTATCTTTTTCCCAAGTCTTTTATTGATCATAAAAAAGAGGAACTCAATTTTGTGGACAGGGTGATATGATCCGCCTTTACCCTTATTCTGAGAGAACAAGTTTAGTTTTAGGAAAGCAATATTCCAGCAATATCACGACGGTGGACAATACCAGAAAAGGGGTTCACACATTGTACCCATGTGGGGAATCAAACCGGGTCTTCGGCGTCACGAGCGAACGCTTTAGCCACTAGGCTATCCCACCAACCCCTTATTAAAAGGTTATGCTCAGCATCTACGATGGGCACAACTGGACACCAATGCCAGCTGGGACATCCTGTTCACTGAACATACACCATGCCTTGAATTACTCAGCTGTAGTTACTTTTATAACATACTGTGTTAAAGCAAAGGTCTGTCCATGGCCGTCACGTCACACAAACCTGTCCACTGCGGTAATAACATATATTTCTGTTTTTGCGAAAGAAACATTGATACTTGAATGGTTTTGTTGATATACTTTCACGAAGATAATGATATGGATACATATTTAACATTCTTCCTACATTGTCAGGTTGTCAGTTGATAGGGTAACCTATCCATCGTCCATGAAGTCAAATGTTTGAATCATGTGTCTACCTTTACTCTTCCTGCCTCTAAGAATACAGTTTGCTGCAGCCCGTGATGGGAATTGGTGGGAGTTTCTATCATTTATCAGCGTGAAGAGGTACACACCCATGCCAACAATTATTTGTCACGTAAGTAGGAATAAATGCTGTTTTATGTCACCAATAACCTAGATATGCATAGCCACATCTGCGACAGGCAGGACACATAAGCTTCAACCTGCACAGTTTAGTATAAGAACAGGAACACAAAATCAAATAGCATGAATAAATGTAGAGACATAAGGACACGGTCATACCTACTTTGGATGTTATTCAATAAACGAACAGCTGTGATCCCTTCCCAGATAATAACGTTTCCAAAACACTGGCCAAAAGTAACGCTCACCTGTGCGCCTATAGCCTCGAGTCTTGCCGTCAGCACGGTGAAGAAAAAAACGCGACTCATCGGTGAAGAGGACTCTTTTCTCTACTTACGTGCAAGTGTTGTCTGTTCCACTGGAGACACTGAAGTCAATGCACTGGCGTCAGAATTGGCCGTCTGACACTGATGCCATAGACGCGAAGACGTTGTCGAACTGTTCTCGCAGAAAACCCTCTATTGCCAGGAATGGTAGGGGCTGTAAGGGCTGCTGGCTGGAACCTGTGTCAGAGGGGCATGGGTCGATTCCATCGCTCTTGACGTGGGGTAGTTACCGGTGTTTAACTTATCTATAACTTTATTGTTTTGCTGAAACTGTCGCCGTAAGTGCCTAATGGTGTTTTGTGTATCGAGGAGCACGCTGCGAGGTACCAGACTGAAGCATACCGAGAACTGTCATTTTCCCCGAGGCATGACATGACATGTCGATCTTGTTTTTTCTGCCTTCTTCTAAACACTGGATTTAGTGGGGGAACTTATGAGTGTATGGTTGCGAGCATTGCTGTCCATTTTTTGGGAATATGTCATACTTCTTTCGGGCAGTTCGAAAAAGACTGCTTCGACCCAAAATTCATTCCCAAGATTACCAATGAAAAAACTCCATGTCACAGAAACGTTTGCCTCTGATTATAAAATGTATATATCTCATACATCTCTCTTCTGGAAAGGATTCTTTTCTGTGAATGACTACAAACGATCAGTTATGACATAAACATGACTATCTATATGCAGGACAATCAAACTGTTGGAAGTTGATTTGAAACATTTTGGAAGGTGAACTACAGCTAAAACCTATGGAAGTGGAACATGGTTCAATATTGGACAACTTTCGTGACCAATCTGAACTAACATTCATCTGACATAGTTTATGGTTGTCTTTATATGTTTGACTTTTAACCGTATCGTTTGTTTTCTATTGTGTCTATGCTAATCACACAACTGCGTAAATGCTTATAAATTACTGGTATCTATAGATTGTTCTTGTCGCTGTGTCAATTTAAATATTGCCTATACTATGAAGTTTATCTCATTCAAAGTAATCTCAGCAAATGCCATGTGTTGATGCTTGGCTGCAGGTGCTGATCGCTATGTGCATGGTACTGCAAGGAACCATCACCACCCTCATCAACTTCCTCAGCTTCACCAGCTGGGTCTTCTACTGTGCCTGTGCTCTATGTTGTATTGTACTCCGGTTTAAAATAAAGGACGACCCGAAACGAATAAAAGTAACGTATTATATTCCTGAAGTTGAAACTACAATATTTGCATGAAAAGTTAATGCTACCTCAGAAGTAGTACTACTAGCCCAGTGGTTAAAGCGTTGGCTCGTCACGCTAAAGACCCGGGTTCGATTTCCCACATGGGTACAATATGTGAAACCCATTTCTGGTGTCCCCCGCCGTGATATTGCTGGAATATTTTTAAAAGCGGCATAAAACCATACTCACTCACTCACTCACTCAAAGCGTGTGGAGTGCTCATGCGAGTCGGGGTGTTAGGTTAACGTCACCGGCCCCGAATATCATGTCTGCATACATCCCTTAGTTGAGGAAAACTTTAACATTTTGACAAAAGATAGCTGAAAACATGTGAAGATGACCTAGGCACCACACTTTTATGGAGATCTGCGTCAGTGAGATAGGAATCTACGGTATGCCATGGATTTGTTTGTAGGTTTCTCTGCACCATACCCGGGGTAGACATCCTAACATTCATCACTTCCAAATCACAGATGCTCAGTTAACATATCGCGGTATAACATTACTATACGCGTTATATCCATCTCACTCACTCACTTCTTCTTTCAGGTTCCAATCCTCATCCCCATCATCTTCATGCTGTGGTGTCTGTTCCTGGTTGTGGCACCTATTGTAGATAACCCCGGGTTGAGCTGCTGTATGCTGCCGCTTTCGTTGTTGGTGGCCTCGTCATCTATTTCCCACTCATCCACTTCAACTTAAAACCCAAATGGTTTGGTAGGTATAGAAAAATAGACTTGATATACTTCCGTCGAACGTTCATAAGCGACCATGCCATTCTAATCCAGTAGACCCACTGGGGCATATCAACATCGCAAAGTTACTAATAGCTCCATGATTAACGTGAACTATATTACACACTTGTGAATATGTTGAAAAAACGTTCATTATTAATTCACTTTGAAAACAAATCATTGATAAGAATGTCATTTCAAATAATACTCACGACAAAAATCTTTTCAAATCATTAGAAATCTAACAAGCTAACAGAGGTCATTCAATAGTAATAATACCCAGAATTTGGGAAAAGATGAGCGCCTCTTGCCCCCGGGAGGCACAAATAGACATCAAAATAATGCAAAGACAAGGTACTTGTTAACCGGGACAAAATGGCAGAAATGCTGCAAGTCTTACTTTGTTTTTGTCAAACATGGAAATGTCCTCCATGTCTTCGCAAATCCTTTTGGAAAGCCTTGTTGATGTGTTGATTAACCCTGAACAACTTGGGAGCAAGACGATCCATGAAAAGTGGGTAGATACAGCAGGTTTGATTGTATCTCGAACGTTGTGACATTAACGCCAAAGACAGGTGCTGCTGCAATATTGCTCCACAAGAGGCAAACAAAACTTGAAGTTTTCCTCTTGTCATAATACAGTCTTGTGTTGAGTGTGTTGTCAATCTAACCCACTATGCAAGCATCTAAATTATAACTATGAAACAGATGAGACGGTATCCCAGTCCAAAAGCGTAAGTCACTAAGGTAACCTTAGTACAATGTTAAAGAATGGGAGTTAAGGTTAACCTTAGTAAAAGTTGCTCGTGAAAGGAGCCCGTGGTTGATAAATCAATGGAAGGCTACTGGCTGTTTGGCCACCATAAACAATATTAGAACGAATATTTTTCTGATGATTATGTGAAACTTTTCGGACAAATTGCTAATTATTTGGCTAATCTGCTTAATATACAATGAAACAGATAACGCAATAAGTGGTGAAATAGTGGTGGTCATGTGGATGCCTACTATATATACTCAGCAGCAAAAGAATTAAAAATTAGATAGGCACTGTAATCAAATCATTACAGAAATGGACATGATAAGCGGATCAAAAACATTTTAGTGTACAATATCTTGACACATCAATGAATAACTCAGCAGAATTTCAAGACATTACGTGAACGTTTGCAGTCCAATCAGACTCTTGACTTCAGTATCTAGTGTGACCACCACGAGCGGCAATAACTGCAGCACAGCGTCTATGCATGGAGTGCACCAATTGATTGATGAAGGCCATTGGCACCTGGAACCACACTCTGAAAAAGGCCTGGCACAATAAATCTGCTGTGTTCGGCCTTGGCATGACATTATTCAGTCTCCTCTGAATTTCATCCCAAAAATGTTCAATTGGGATTAAATCAGGACAAAGGGCTGGTCACTGCATAATGTTGACACCGTTCTGCTGTAGGAAGTCCCGTGTAGCTCTGGCAGTATGGACCCGGGCGTTATCATGTTGTTCCGGTGAAGTGCGAAATGTGGTATGACGTGGGTCTGAGAGCTTGGTTGATGTAGCGCACCACTGTCATGCCGCCTCCTCTCCCTGGACCAAGGTTCTGGAACACCACAGGACCCACACTCAGGTTCAGGCCTATTCCAACCCATACCATGATGTTTGCACCTGCCCATGAGTCTCTTTCCATAACACATTGGTCTGAGTAAAGCTGGCCACGTAGACGCCATATGCTTGTTCTACCATCTGCAGTTGATATGCAGTCCCGACTCTCATCTGTGATCAGAACAGTTCCCCATTGCCTGTATCGCCAGTTTTGGTGTTGTAGGGCAAACCGCAAACGTTCACGCCGATGACGAGAGGTGGGGATAGGTCCACGGTCAGGTCTACGGCAATGGAGGTTCCCGCTGTTAAGACGTCGGCGTACTGTATCGGTACTGATTGGTCTTCCATGTGTTCCCACTGTCTGGCGTTCTGTTTTTGATGCCTGCATGAAGGGATTCTGTACATCCTGTCGCACAACATGGAAGTCTTGTGGTCACCCTTGGTCTGCCAGTACGGGGGCGATCATTTGTGGTGTTGGTGGCCCTCAAACGTTGCTACAGCCTGTAGATGGTCCGAACGTTGACCTGGAAATGATTGGCAACGGCTTGTGCTGAGTGGCCAGCTTCAAATCTTCCTAGCGCCTGGTTCCACTGAGCTGTCGTGAGTCGCGGCATCCTGCTGACGTTCTAATATGAATGTTTCAACCAGGTTTGGAGGTGCATTTTATAAGGCTGGTCCTTGTGAACAGCACGTGCAGCATGAGTTGCATGAAAAACATGGAGAACACCGTACCATCTCCGAGATCAGGTTGCGTTTTTGAGACCATTTCCTGGGTTCCAGAGTTTGGGAAGGAATGTCTTTGATGAGGTAAAGTTGGAGATGTTGTCAAAATATACAATCAGAACATTAAATGAGTTTACAGTTATCCGTTTCTGCGAAGGAAAATTCCAAACTGACGTTTCTTTTGCTGCTTAGTATATATAATATGGAGGACACACATTTCATTATGAGACTCACTATCTACTGCTCATATACAAAACTCTTCCAATTCTTGTGTACAGAAAAGATCGAGATGTATCTTCAGCTGCTGATGGAGGTCGCGCCAAGTTCATACGTGGACTCATACTAAATAGATGGACCACAGCTTCACATAGCCAGATAACGAAGACAGTTTGGACACAACACAAATACACAACCAGTGGGTGCATGAGCCTCGCAGATTACGCGTCGTTGCTAACAGAACATTTAGCACCACGCTAAAAACGGGGATGTCTTGATGATTCAGCGAGGTGTATACACAGATTATGGTACAGTCCGTTTGAGTCAAAATCTCTCATAAACAAAATATGACTCAAAACAACGCCAAAGTTAATAGGAAAAACACACCAACGCTGCTAAATTTTGTCATAATTTTTGTCTACAAAATAAAAAAAGTTGTTTAACAAACCATTATTGTTTTCATTAGCTATATCACGATTTGTGCAAATTTGTCCCGTGACTGTATATCCTACTGATTGAGTATTGGTTCATTTCACATGACGAAGTTTACTTGTGATGTTTAAGGTGTAATATACAAGGTCTACGACTTCTGAAACATGCATGTGTTAAATATTTTTAAAACAAATACACTTCATATGTTTATTTTCATACAATAAAGATACATTGTTGCTATTATTGTGCACTGTTAACTCTCAAAACGTCAGAGAGCATCTTTGTATAACATGAATGGCAAGAATTATTTGTAAACTATGTTAAGTAATTTCAGAATATTGAAAACTCCTTGTTGAATCAGAGAATATGCATAAAACCAAATGCGTTAAGTTGTGTCCCATAGCCTTCTATGTTAAGCCTACCATTAAACTGACGTCAGAAAATAACTCGATTATCTGCCAAAAGAGCTGTTATTTGGCGTAAAAGACACAACAGAGGTGAACATTTATGAAGAGGTCACTGAAAATCATTGACAACAAAAACGGTAAGGATGTTGTGCACGATTGACCTCACCCGATGCTCACATCATATGCATCAAGTGGTAATTGGGCACATGGGAGTATCCAGTAATTTTGAAGGGGGTGGTCATTGGCTCTACTAACGCAAAACAAATCTTCAATGTGGTCTTAAGTCATTTTCAAGGGGGGGGGGGGGGGTCGAACCCCCTGAACCCTCCCTCTTGATCCTCTGAAATATTGTTTGGTGGAAACACTATAATGTATGTGGTGATTGAGGAAATATGGCTTTTCCACGCTTTTAGCAGTGCTAATATTACGATCATGTTGGGATTCGAACTTTGTCATCGATGGATGAGGAATGCTTTACCCCATAATGAACCATAATGAACTACTGCCTTTGAACGTTTACGTAATTCTGAAGGTGTTTTTCACGATACCAGGCGCTTTCAGAAGGGACACCGGACACTGTTGAAATATTGTATATAAGATTACCATCATGTGGTTTAAGTGTGTTTGTATACCATACATAGTGACAGTGCTCATGAAACAGGGCACCTGTCTTCTATAGTGTATAGGGTAAACAGTGATATAGGGCTACTACATACCTGTGTAAGGTAGCTAACCGTATACTTGGTCAATATTGATGCAGCATTGACCACTACAGGGTGACCACAATATATCCTTATCTTCTTTCATAAGTGAGGTGAGGTGAAATTGGGTTTAACGTCATGCTTGAGAATATTTCGCTCATATGACGACGTGCATGCGAGTGTATGTGTGTGTGCGGCTGCCTGTACTAGCCCAGATATAAGCTGGTTTTATAGTGCTAGCCCACTGAGATACCATGCCGCAGTGAAGCATGAATACCCCACTCAGACACATAATACTGACTCCGAGCCGACCAGTCCTTGTTGTACCCATTAATGCTGAGCGCCAGGCAGGGACCAACAAGTACCATATTTTAACGTCTTTTGGTATGACGCGGTCGGGGATCGAACCCGCGACCTTCCGCTCTCCGGGCGGACGCTCTAACCACTACAACACGGAGGCGGTTTTATTCATAAGTGGCCACCACGACCTATGTCAATGTGCTCTACGACGATGTGGCTTATCCCGGATGATTGTGTGTACATTTATGTCTCTGTTTGATATTGCATTGCTAGAAGTACCGATAGTGTATCTGAAGACCTGGCTGAAACTCAACATCCAAGAACCTGCTACATCCATTCCTCCACCACTAGTATCAGACAATCAATATTTTCAAACTGTCTTTACCATCCACTTTACAACGGACTATTACCTTAGCTATAAACGCTACAATGAACTTTACAATACACTCTACAATGAACATTTTACAAACCATACAACGAATGTTACAAAGACCTTGTAACGAACTTTACAAAAATCTTTCAAAAACGAAATCAGAAGAAGTGGTTTCTGAGGTCGACTTTACGATATCTGTATGTTTCTCTGTTTGTTAGTTTGTTTGTTTTTATTACTGGCAATGCTACGATTAACTTAGTGAATTTAGCATCAAGAACCTGGTACTTGAGTTTCTCCATCCATATGAACAGATATCCGGAGCGGTATTCATATAGCTTGTGTTTGTTTACCAATCCGGTTCATTTCTTTGGAAATATATATGTTTAAATCATATGTAACAACCTTGCACAAACTTCACAACAATAAATTTTGACAACAAGCTTCATATCACACTTCACTCAAATAATTGTCTCCTCTAAATTACCATTCACGGCCTCGATGGATAAAGGAGAAAGATTTTCCTGTGGCTTAGCCTATATATATATTAATCATTGCACTGGGTATTCCTGCGCCCCAACTTTTCATTGCACTGAGTATTATATTTACTACAAAATATACACTCAACGTCACAACAAACTCCACTATAAACTTCGCAATGGGCTTAACAACGCCCGGCCTCCAACGTTTGAAAAAATCTAAAACTCTTAACATGCGCATTTACCAGTGTTGGCACACAACGTGGAGAAATATTAAACCGTCTGTAAATCATTCGCGCAAATTATGTGCCTTTATATTCTTTGAGGCGTGCGTAAAATAACAAATATGGCCTTGACGGTACCGTAATCAGCTTCCAGGATTAATCTAGTTTCACTGGTTAGATGTAGCATTTTTTTAAAAGTATTCTCTAATAAGACGGTGTTTCAGATTGACGTGGGAAGAGCGTCAGCGGGGACGTGTCGTAGACATTTCCATGTATAGAGAATCCCACCATATATACCCTTGTCTCTGATGCCACGAACGCTGGACAGATCAAGATTATAATCGGGTATCTTAAGAAGATCGTACTATATTTTTTAAAAGTGGAAAGATTACTGATTCTTTCTTACTGCTACAGTCAAACTGCCATGACCGGTTAATTATAGTATGATGAAAGAATCGGATGATCTTTAACTTCTTTCGGGGTATGGTAAACAATATGTTTTAGATTAAGTACAAACTGTATTACGTTAAGCTAAATATATACCTAAATATTAAATTCTATTCCTTTAAACATCTCCCGTGGTAACATTAACACTGGGTTAGAAATGAAGTCGATTAACCAATGATTTTCGTTAGAGGCGTCTGATTTCCGGGGATCAGGCTTGCTGACTTGGTTGATGCATGTCATCGTATCCCAGATGCGCAGATGGATATTTTTTAACTAGGTATTACATGCGCCCCACCTTTTCATTGCACTTCGTATTACATGCGTCCCACCTTTTCATTGCACTGGGTATTACATGCGCCCACCTTTTCTTTGCACTGAGTATTACATGCGCCCCACCTTTTCATTGCACTGGGTGTTACATGCGCCCACCTTTTCATT
This sequence comes from Haliotis rubra, assembly GCF_003918875.1. Classification (NCBI taxonomy): domain Eukaryota; kingdom Metazoa; phylum Mollusca; class Gastropoda; order Lepetellida; family Haliotidae; genus Haliotis; species Haliotis rubra. The sequence continues at coordinate 125,640 of NW_025765389.1, read as the reverse complement.
GCACTTCGTATTACATGCGCCCCACCTTTTCATTGCACTGGGTATTACATGCGCCCCACCTTTTCATTGCACTGGGTATTACATGCGCCCACCTTTCCATTGCACTTCGTATTACATGCATCCCACCTTTTTATTGCACTGGGTATTACATGCGCCCCACATTTCCATTGCACTGAGTATTACATGCGCCCCACATTTCCATTGCACTGAGTATTACATGCATCCAACCTTTTTATTGCACTGGGTATTACATGCGCCCCACATTTCCATTGCACTGACTGTTACATGCATCCCACCTTTTTATTGCACTGGGTATTACATGCGCCGCACATTTCCATTGCACTGAGTGTTACATGCATCCCACCTTTTTATTGCACTGGGTATTACATGCGCCCCACATTTCCATTGCACTGAGTATTACATGCGCCCCACATTTCCATTGCACTGAGTATTACATGCATCCCACCTTTTTATTACACTGGGTATTACATGCGCCCCACATTTCCATTGCACTGAGTGTTACATGCATCCCACCTTTTTATTGCACTGGGTATTACATGCGCCGCACATTTCCATTGCACTGAGTGTTACATGCATCCAACCTTTTTATTGCACTGGGTATTACATGCGCGCCACATTTCCATTGCACTTCGTATTACATGCATCCCACCTTTTTATTGCACTTCGTATTACATGCATCCCACCTTTTTATTGCACTGGGTATTACATGCGCCGCACATTTCCATTGCACTTCGTATTACATGCGCCCCACCTTTTCATTGCACTTCGTATTACATACATCCCACCTTTTCATTACACTGGGTATTACATGCGCCCACCTTTTTATTGCACTGGGTATTACATGCACTCCACATTTCCATTGCACCGAGTGTTACATGCATCCCATCTTTTCTTTGCACTTCGTATTACATGCGCCCACCTTTTCATTGCACTTCGTATTACATGCGCCCACCTTTTCATTGCACTTCGTATTACATGCGCCCACCTTTTCATTGCACTGGGTATCACATGCGCCCCACATTTCCATTGCATTGGGTATTACATGCGCCCCACATTTCCCATGCACTGAGTATTACATGCATCACACCTTTTTATTGCACTGGGTATTACATGCGCCCCACATTTCCATTGCACTTCGTATTACATGCATCCCACCTTTTCACTGCACTTCGTATTACATGTGCCCCACCTTTTCATTGCACTTCGTATTACATGCGCCCACCTTTTCATTGCACTTCGTATTACATGCGCCCCACCTTTCCATTGCACTTCGTATAACATGTGTCTTACCTTTTCATTGCACTGGGTATTAGAAGCCTGTGCTTTTTCATTTATGTAAAGGTCATGACGACATGTTTTTCATAGATAGGCCAAAAGTCAAACACATTCTCAAGTCTATAACCGGTTTAATCTCTATGCATAAAATATAAATATACAAAAGGCTTACGAATAAAATATGATAAAGTTTAAAACCCGACGTCGTTCAACATCCCTGCATGATTGTTCCTGCATCAACAGTCAGTTAATATCTAACTGAAATGCACGTGAAGCAGACTGGAATGCTTAGTCACCTATCGTTATCATGTTACAGGGTATATCCAATCAGTGATTATGTGTTATCGGTTAAAGTTCATAGAATATGTCTCATCACAGAAGTGTATAAACCTTGAAATGTTTAACTGATATATTCAAAGAATATATAAAATACCCGCGTCACTCGGGATATACATAATCCCCAACGTTTTCAGGTATTCAACATATTCTCCGACTCAAAACGTCTTTTAGATATTCCCTGGAATTAGTTTAACATAATTTACAAATAGTCGATTACATTTTTTTTGGTGACAACTGAGTTCCGTGAAGGTCCGGGTTAGAATATCGATCTTCAGTAACCCATGCTTGTCGTAGGAGGCGACTAACGGGATCGGGTGGTCAGGCTCGCTGACTTGGTTGACACATGTCATCGGTTCCCAATTTCGCAGATCGATGCTCATGCTGTTGATCACTGGATTGTCTGGTCCAGACTCGATTATTTACAGACCGCCACAATATAGCTGGAATATTGCTGAGTGGGGGGTAAAACTAAACTCACTCACGCACTGATGATCAATGAGGTTACTGTGAACAGATCAGCAATAGCCAAATATATTAACTTTGAGTATATTTTTTTAAAAGGATTTGTAAAAACATTTGTTAAACACAAACGTGCAAACAAAGTACAATACAAGATACCCCATTTCATCCTAATGTTTGGTATGAGGAGTAAAGTTCTGGCAGCAACAAAGACCATTACTTGAGTGTTTCCTTTGCGTCTCCAATGTCTTCATAATCTGGCTATATAAACAAATGGCCAGTTTGTTCAGGACGTGTCCGCATATGTACTTGGCGCGACCTCCAGCAGCAGCAGAAGCTACATCTCTATCTTGTCTGTAAACAAGAATGGGGAGAGTTTGGTACATAAGCAGTAGATAATGAGTGTTATCATGAACTGTTTGTGCTTTATGAACAACTATTTAACAAAATTAGCATCCTCGGATTGTCAGGAATATACATGCTTTAATATATGTTTCCTATTCAGATACGTGCCTAAAGATTCAGATTGACAAGGGTCAGGGTCAGGGTTAGGGTTAAGGGTTAGATTTATGCTTTCTATAAAAACCGTAGGCCTATATTCTTAGGCACAGAATGTTTGGCATATGTTTCATATTCCGATACGTGCACTAAAGATTCAGATTGACAAACCATTTACCACCAGACTGTATAACAAGAGGATTGACTTGAACTTCTCTATCCAGTGGCGCAGTATTCCAGGAGCTTTTGAATTTGGTGTCTACATTTCATAACGTTTGAGATACAATCAAACATGCTCTTGCTACAACTTTAGAATTGTTGCTCCAAAGTTGTTTCACCAACATAACGAAACATTAACTAAGATTTCCAAAAGGGTTTGGAGAGACTTGGAGGACATTTCCATGTTTGACAAAAACAGAGTCATACTTTCAACAGAACAACTCCTTTATACAGGTGAAGAATAGTCTTGACTATGCATTTCTTTGTCACGGGTGCCACCTATTGGGGACGATACGCTCACCTGTTCCCTTTTTGTCGGTATCGTATTCTACTAACTTCTACGAGATTTCTAATGATTTCGAAAAGTTATTTTCGCTTGTATCGTTTTAAATGCCATTTATGATTTGTTTCTAAAGTGAAGTAATAATGAACATTGCATCATCATAATCAATACGTGCACAATATATACTCATGGAAACGAATAGGGGAACACATAAAAGTACAAGTATTGCTTTATTCTTTTCCACATTTCTTCACAAGGTATTTATTGCACTGTGGGTGAAATTCTGGAAATGAATAAAGGAACACTTGTACTTTCATGTGTTCCTCTATTCGTTTCCATGAGTATATTTACGAGTTATGTTTGCAGCTGTTCGTAACGTTGGGATGTTGATGTGGCAGAATGGTTCTATTGGATTAAAATAGCATGGCAAGTAATGAACAGTCGATGAAAGTAAAAACCTGCTCATGACACACCGAATCAAGCAATTCTAAGGATGCCTTATACGTCATAGAACTTACATACTAAACCACTTTGGTTTCAAGTTGAAGTGTATATGGGGGAAATAGATGATGAGACCTCCGACGACGAATGCGGCAGCATACAGCAGCTCAACCAGGGGATTCTATACAATAGGTGCCACAACCAGGAACAGACACGCCAGCATGAAGATGATGGGGATGAGGATTGGAACCTGAAAGAAGAGTGGGTGAGATGGATATTACGCGTATGTTTATGTCATACCGTGACATGTTAACCGAGCATCTGAAATGTGGAGGTGATGAATGTTAACATGTTTATCCCAGGGCGACAGGTATGGTGCTTAAAACAAATCCAGGACATACTGTAGGCTCCTAGCACGCCTAAGGGACGCAACTCTGTACAGCATAACCTGGTGCCTCGGTTATCCGACTTGCTAGGTGTACAACTACTGTTGCCAAAATGTTAAAGTGTTCTTCAATTAAATGATAAGTAATATACTCTCCAAAAAGGAAACGCATCATGAAAATAGCAATTTCATGTAGCAATGAATTGAAACGTGATTCATTTTACAAAAAGGTTTTGCTCTGTTTATGAGTCCTATGGTGTTTATGTTTTGAAACATCACAACAAAACGCACCATCCGTAAAATATCCGTATTTAACAGCATGATTTTCAATTTCGGCGTGTAGTGTCACAGAATACACAATTCACATGCAATGCACGTGAAAGTTGGGGATCAGATAGTCTCAATGATGGGTAGAAAAGGTTGATCGCTGTCTGTCGATTATTCACTGTATTTGGAATATTGTTGCCGAACGCAAAATGACACGTCTAAGTGAAGCCAACAGTCATATCGCCATTGGTTTGCTTGAAGCTGGCCAGTCTCAACGTGCAGTTGCCCGACGCATGAATGTTCACCAAAGCACCATTTCACGGCTCTGGGAGAGATATCGCCGGCAGAATGCGGTAGCAGATGCCCCTCGTAGTGGGCGACCTCGAGCGACCACTGCGGCGCAGGATCGCTACATCCGGGTACATCACCTGCGTCATCGAACAGCTACGGCGAGCAGTACCGCTCGACAAATACCCGGATTGAGGAGGCTTTCTGCACAGACCGTCAGGAACAGGTTGAGAGAGGCTGGTTTACGTGCCAGAAGACCTTATTTTGGCCCTGTGCTTCGACAACAACATCGTCGACATCGAGTTCAATGGTGCACCAACGTTCAGGCCTGGAACCTACCGAATTGGCGTAAAATCTGGTTCAGTGATGAATCACGATTTCTATTGGAACGACGCGATGGAAGAATGCAGGTGTACAGACGTCGACGTGAACGTTTCACCGACGATTGCGTTCCCCAGGTGGACAGATTCGGCCGGGGAAGTGTTATGATGTGGGGAGGGATTACCTGCCGTAGGAGAAGTGATTTGGTGATGATCCAGGGCAACCTGACAGCTCAACGGTACTGGGACGAAATCCTACGCCCACACCTCCTTCCAATCATTGATCGCCAGAGGGAGTTATTTCAACAGGACAATGCCAGGCCCCACACAGCACGTCACACTAGAGACTTCCTCCAGAACCACAACATCAATGTGCTGCCCTGGCCCTCAAGTTCACCGGACTTAAACCCGATCGAACATCTGTGGGATGCCCTGGACAGACGGGTGCGACGCCGTAACCCTCAGCCCCAGACACTTCAGCAACTCGCACAGGCACTACAGGCAGAGTGGGCTGCGATTGGACAACACGAGATTCTGAGACTTATTCGTTCGATGCCGAGGCGATGCCGTGCAGTTCTGGATGCCCACGGTGGTCACACGAGGTATTGACTTCAGCGCCACCACACGTCTCCATGTGACACTCAAACTGACTTTCCTCAAGTTGGTGCCAAAGACGGATAAGTCTGCATTCCCAGTGTGCAATATCGCTATATTTCATTGACTCATAAAGCCTACAAGATGTTTAAAAATAAAATAAAAATACAGTTGAAATTCCCATATGCGTTTCTTTTTTGGGAGAGTATATATGTGGACTGTGAAAACGTAGTTGCTATTATAACACCCCAACACGCTTATCAGACATTATTAGAATGACGTGATTTCAGAGGAGAACTGATACAGGGATAGGTAATATTTCTTTCAGATTGAATAGGATTTTTCTTAAAAAGTAAGAAAAGCTGAACAATGATTTTGGATCTTTGAGACATTACGTTTGAGGGCACAAAGAAAACATGTTTGTGTAACATTGAATGCATGTTAGATTATGATAAAGGAGACCCGGATGTCCAATATTCCTTCAACATCTCGGCGGGCCACACCAGAATGAGCTTCACCACTGCTGCAACTATTATCATGGCTGTCTTCAATACTATAATGACTGCTATATCATATTGTCATTGTATCTGTAATACCATTGACTGTTGTACTACCACCTATTTTTGTTCTACCATTTTAATTACTTCGATATGAAATCAGTCGTTTAAATGGAAGCCGTCATATAGCTGGAATATTGCGGCGTTAAGCAACAAAAAAAATCTGTTTACATTGACAGACTTTGTTTACAAAGACAAGGGGAAAAGGGACACGCCCAAACAGAAAAAACAGCGTTTTCAAAATGACAACAGATATAATTTCCAAATGTTGGTATTAGTATTTTCGGCATAATTCCTGACGGGAAAATTGTTAGTAAACATAAATAAAATAGCATTTCATACATGTAACGCAAGTGAGTGAATGAGTTTAGTTTTACGCCGCACTCAGCAATATTCCAGCTATATGGCAGCGGTCTGTAAATAATCGAGTCTGGACCAGGGACCTAATACATAAAGTAAAATTAGCTTGCAGCACCAAGGATACCCGGATGATATACTCAAGCAGATTAATAATCAATAATAATTCCACCAGATTGGCCCATGCCTGACTGACTGACTGAGTTTAGTTTTCGCCGCTTTTAGCAATATTCCAGCAATATCACGGCGGGGCACACCAGAAATGGGCTTAACACATTGTGCCCATGTGGGGAATCGAACCCGGGTCATCGGCGTGACGAGCCAACGCTTTAACCACTAGGCTACCCCACCGCCCCTAGATTGGCCCATGAGCCACTGCTTTCTGGACATATGACTCAAGACAAAATACTAAATTGGAGTTATACAATCAAAATACAAATATATCATCATGAAGCCAAGACAAATGAAATTTTTTTAAAAATAATTTCAAAAATTTGTACAGCAAAATTTACATGTACAAGGCTTAGCATGACCAGCCGATTGATAGAACCGGGCCAATTCTACCAACCGTCTAGGTGAAGTAAGGGGCGAAGTGTTGTGTTGGGCAAAGGAACGCTGTTCCTGGAATCAGTGCCCTCAACCACCAGACTCCCGTCCTCCACCGACACAGGGGCGCAAAACACGGCAAACAGGTTGCCCAATTCAGCCTAAGGCTAGCAATGGGGTGCTGTGGACCAAATATACCCCCGGGTCCACACGGGGGGTTGAAGAGCGTGGGGGTTTAAATAGATGATATTTCAAATACCTTCACCAGCACTCACGGGAGGTTGCCAAGGACACAAAGGGCATGTCCAATAGCCAGGTCATATAAGTGATACTGTCCTTCACATACCGCGACATTGTAGGTTTCAGCTTCGTTTTGAATTTGTTTATTGTACGACACGCATGATGGTGATATTATGCACTTAGGTTCACAACCGTAGATCAGCCACGTACTTCATCAACTGGGAACTTCATCTCTTTGACATATAATATACCTACATTGTAAACATGGTTTGGCCTCAATTTAAGATAAGGTAAACATGATCATAGAAGAGCTGCTAGCAAGCGTCCCAGTCTCCAGCCAAAGCAGGGGTGACACTCAGACAAGACTATACAAGGGAATACATACGTGTGTGTAGCTGTTCCACAGTCACTATGGAATCGGACATGGGTAAGTAAGTGCTAAATGGCTATAATCATACCTTTGATCCACTTTAACATTTTTAAATGTTAATGCAAATACGTATGTTGTGCTTTACATTGATGTTTGTACACATTTGTGTATCAGCCTCTAGAAGGTTGCAGAAAAAGGTTGACAGTTGCCGAAGGGCAGATTCGTTGTTTAGGACAAGGCGTTGAATGTTGACACATGGTTTAATGAAGAGGCAGTTTTAATCGACGTCACAAAGGTCTTTCAGTGACTATGTAGTGACCTGGTGTTTGAGACACACACACACACACACACACATATATATATATAAGAGTATAAGATAGAAAAATAACAGAAGGATGTGCAAATAATATACCTCTGAACACCTCTGTATTTTATTAAGTCATAAATAAACACGTTCATATGCAATGTCGGTCCAAAACCATTCCCCATATCTTTATGAAGATTATACCTTGAACATCATCTACAGTGGTGTAGGTTACCGGTAGCACGCACACGTACACGTACCCGCACACGCGCACGCGCACGCACGCACGCACGCACGCACGAACACGCACAATTCTTGGACACCCCAGTGACCATGTCGATGTGGATGGCATGAAACACATAATGTAACGGCGACTGGTTAAGAATGGATTAATCCATTGAGATCCACACGACAGAGATACGATCTCAACTGTAGCACTGGTGCAAGCACTGTCGTGACTGAACAACAAGGCATCTCGAGCTGCACGTTCATGGGCTTGTGTTATCAGGTGTTATAAAGACGTTTATCACAAGCCAGAAAAACCTGGGTCTACAAGCATTGTTGACAAACAAAAATATTTTTTTTACATGTTCCTTTGTGTAGATCCCTATGACATAACGCTTTGGGCTTTCTCCCTTCATTAAGATGGTAAATTATGGTAATGATATACGGTAAAGGAAACACAACCTTCGTACAGAAACGTCTCACATAGACTTAATGGTAATAACGAGACGTACGCCAGGATATAAAAGACGCGCTGATGTCCGAGAAACGTCAAAACCTTCAGAAAGTTACATGTAATAACATCTCATGCTTTTTATTTGACATTATGTGCCTGCATGGCTGAATAAGACGTCTATCTTGAAACCATAACCATAGTCTATCATAATGTACCTAGGCGAAGTAGAACCCCGGGGTTGATACGTTTTGTGTGACGTCATGTAAGTAACCGAGTCGAGGTAATGAAGACACTGTTTAATTAGTATTTTATTCATGTAATGACTAACATAACAGGCAATTGGTTCTGAATTGCATGTTCCCTGTTTAATGTACGACACGCATGATGGTGATATTATGTTTCCGAAATCCAGGGTGTGCCTTTGACGTTAGAGGAAACAAGAAAAAATTGTGTCCAGGGACACGGATGCCCCCACTGACATTCATAAGACATATAAAGATCAATAACTGAACAAAATTCACGAACAAGTTCAATAAACATCTATGCAACTATGACATGCACACCTTTCGAGTCTCAATGAAACACATGTATAAGCTTAATCAATTCTGTTGAGCAGTTTTTGTGGAGAAGTGGATAGACTTAATCCCCTATTTCACTATCATCAGAGAGAAATTCAGGAAAATTATCTAAGTTCAAAATTCTCTAAACATACAAAAAATTTATAAAATACGAAAACAAAATATGAGATGCACACCTTTAGAGTCTCTATAAAAGACATATGTAAGCTAAATGAGTTTTGTGCAGTGGTTTTTGAGGAGAAGTGGATAAAGTACATCCCCTGTTGTATGGGACGAACTGGATGAATAGAACAAAATTCAACTAAGTTCAAACATCTGTAAAAGTGACAAAATTAAGAAATTGCATAAACAATTATGAAATGCACACCTTTAGAGTCCCTACAAAAGACATGTAGAAGTTCATTCAATTCTGTTTAGCAGTTTTTGTGGAGAAGTGGCTAGACTTCATCCCCTATTACACTATCATCATAGAGAAATTCAGCAAAATGTACCTAAGTTCAAATGTCTCTACACTTACAAAAAAAAACCCAATAAAAAAAAAAAAAAATATGAGATGCACACCATTAGAGTCCCAAGAAAGCCCATGTATAAGTTCACTGAATTCCACAGAGCGGTTATGGTGGAGAGAAGTGGATAGAATACATTCCCTGTTTCGTACGGACGGACGGACGGACACCGAGGGTAACCCTATATGCCCCAACCATATATGGCTCAAACGTATGTTTCTTCAAGACTAAAACAATTAAGCCTGATGTAACCTCAAAGCACTAACTGTATGTTTAATATGAGCAACCGACATCACAACTGATTTTCATTCGTTTCCGTCACATAATTTGCACTGCTGTTATGGAATCTTTTGGAATAATTGAAACTGGATATTCTCTGTCGTTGATGTTGTATGATTTACAAGGGTTGGGTTGCATAAAACATAGTCTGTTTAAACTATGCTGGTATTATATTTTATAACGATAAAATCAACATTTGAAACATTACGCATCACGTCTCAAATAACTGAGTGTCGATAAAAAGTTTAATCATGAGAACGCATACAACATATCGGCATTTAAACCGTCGTCCATTAGGATGCCTTCTTTCTGCCTGCTTGTTGGCAGTTGACTGATATCTCTCTCCTTTGTGTTCGTCTTGACCTGGTCATTTCCACATGTACGGGTCACTAACCGGCTGTCTAACATTGACATTATAACCATGAAGACTCCATCATATTGTTTCCGTCACGTATGCAAGAAAACTCAGTCAGGTTACACTACATGAGCTAAAGCTCCTTATCCTTTTCAAATATAGCAATAGTGTTCAGTTTCAAACATTACCTTAATGAAATAGTATTTTGGATGGTTGGAAACAGTTTACCCAGGTAACATTTTATGCTTGGTGACGATTAGCATCTTGTATATTCATTTTAAAATTTGTAAAAAAGAAGTTGTATGTCAATAGAATTATCCCCTTTGTGCAACATATTGTGAGCAAAAGTCAGGTATCATTTCCATCTTCAATAGCTTTAGTGAGTGAGTGATTGAGACCTCACATCGGCAATATTTAGCTTTAGTATAAAACGTGCTTTACATGCATGAAATGGTGTTATTTTATAGTCACCAATATTTTTCTGACCTGGGAAGATAAAATACTAGGACCAAACGTTAGAAAATATATGTATTGTCAAATGGAATAAAATGTTTTTCTTTTTAAGGGGGGCGGCATTTTTCTTGTCTTTGTACACATTTTATGCCACGTAATGCAGCTGGTTTCTTTTGTCGATGTTGGACTTCTTTGTGATTTTTATATTACCCTTATTTTGACATTTCTGGGTAAAATCCTTTCCTTTGAATATAACCCAGATAAAATACATTTGTACATCCAGTGGTTGCTATCTACTGGAGTTATCATGTTCTCTGACAATATTGTTGGCCGCCACTCCCAATAGCCTCATATATCTTCCAGCATAACCAGCTGTCTTGTTAGGGCGGTTTATACGTTGATGTTGACATAGTCTCTGTTGACAAACTTTAGCCTTGATCTTGACAAGAATAATATGAGGTGAATAATATGCCTTGACCCCCAATAGCGTCATATATCTTCCAGCATGATCAGCTTGTTGGGACGGTTTTAAAGTTGATGTTGACAAAGCGAGTCTCTGTTGACAAACTGTAGCATGAGTGATATGAGGTGATGTCGGAGCGATTCCAGGCGATTCCAGGCTAAGCCACGTCCCAATTAACTCAAGGTGGTCAGACCCGTTGACCTGACCGATGGCGTTCCGTCGTATCCAGACGACGTCGCTCTTTATATCAATCACAGGTTTGTCTGGTTCAGACTCGGAGTGAAAATATCAATAAATGGGTGAGTTTAAAAGTCCCAAAGGTAGTATTTTAGTCATATCGTGAAAGCTATGTACATGTACTCATGTATAAAAGTAAATACCTGTCAATATCATATGTTGGCATTCTTCTGTCTCGTGAATCTGCACTCAGGTCACTCCGTGGTCGTGTTGCAGCGCCGGCTGTGGCTGTAGAGTTCAATGCGGGATCGGCAGCTCCGCTAACACTTCCTGCAGGTGTATTCTGTGGTGGGAGCGGCGGGGGAGGACTGAAGCCTCTGTCGCCTGCAGGTACTCTTCTCGTCCCACTGGGTGTCCCTCTTGTCCTCAGCTAGCTGGATGCCAGCCTTGACGGTGGATCGCCAGCTTGTGCGGTCGGACGCTGCTTCCTTGTAGCACAGTGTGGGGGAGCACGTTCCAGTGGCAAGCCCGCCGTAAAGAATGTCCTTTGGAATGTAACCGTCGTCCATCCTGCACACGTGGTCAAGCCAGCGCAGGCGTCTCTGGGTGAGAATGGCGAACATGCTTGGTATGCCTGCCTAGGAATAGACGATTGCGTTTGTGGCACGGTCCTGCCAGCTGATTCCCAAGAGTCACCTCAGGCAGCTCATGTGGAAAACGTTCAGCCTTTGCTCTTGGTGAGAGTATAGAGTCCAGGGCCTAGATTATCGAAGCTCTCTTAGCGCTAAGATAGTCGTAAGTGCCATACATAAACTTACGACTATTTTAGCGCTAAGAGAGCTTCGAAAATCTAGGCCCTGGTGTTACTCTCATAAACTTACATAAACTTACGACATACATAAACTTACGAATATCTTAGCGCTAAGAGAGCTTCGTAAATCTAGGCCCAGACTTCGCTGCCGTAGCTTGGTATACTTTCATCTTTGTGTTGAGTGTCAGCATGGTGTTGTCTCACACCCTCTTCGCTAGGCAGGCCATGGCAGTCGCTGCTTTGCCTATCCTCACATTGAGCTCGGCATCTAGGGATAGGTTGTTGGAGATGGTGGAGCCGAGGTAGGTGAAATTATCCACCACCTCCAGGGTGTGGTCGCCGATGTTGATTGCAGGGGTGGTGCCGACATCTTGGCCCATGATGTTGGTCTTCTTGAGGCTGATGGTGAGGCCGAACTCTGTGCATGCCTCCGCGAAGCAGGTGTTGAGTCGCTGGAGGGCCTCCTTGTAGTGTGCACTGATTGCGGCGTCATCTGCAAAGAGCATCTCTCTCATATCAGGACCCTGCGAACCTTTGTCTTTGCTCTGAAGCGGGTGAGGTTGAATAGGTTTCCGTCAGTCCTCTTGTGGAGGAAGATTCCGTCTTCGGACTCGCGGAAGGCATAACACAAGAGCAGACATAAGAACACGCCGAAGAGTGTCGGGGCCAGGACACACCCTTGTTTCACACCACTCTTGATTGGGAAGGGGTCTGAGGATGATCCGTCGTACTGTACTGTGTCTGCCATGTCTTCATGGAACGAAGTGATTATCTTCATGAGCTTGGGGGGACATCAAATCCTGTGTAGGAGGGTAAAGAGGCCTGTTCCACTGACCACGTCGAATGCCTTGGTCAGATCGATGAAGGCAAGGAACAAGGGGCGTCTCTGTTCACAGCATTTCTCCTGTAGCTACCTGAGGGAGAACACCATCTCAATCGTTGACCGTTTTGCTCGAAACCCACATTGCGACTCAGAGTACACTCAGTCGGCCAGCAGCTGGATGCGGTTGAGGATGACTCGGGCGAAAGTTTTCACCACGATGCTGAGAAGGGAGATCCCACGATAGTTGTTACAATCGCTTCAGTCGACCTTGTTCTTGTAGAGTGTGACAATCTTCGCGTCCCGCATATCCTGGGGTATTGTGCCCTCTTCCCAACATTGGAGCAGGAGGTTGTGGACTTCTCCCAGGGAGGAGGGAACTCTCTTTTCCTGCCTTCACAATCTCTGGTGGAATTCGGACCCTGCCTGGTGCTTTTCCGCAGGAGAAAGAGTCGATGGCCTTCCTGAGCTCCTCGATGGTGGGTGGGGTGTCGAGCTACTCCATGGTGGGCAAAGGAGTGGTGTTCTCAATGGCTGTGTCGGTGACGACATTTTCTTGCGAGAACAGCTCCTGGTAATGCTTGGCCCATCTCTCCATCTGCTTGCCATGGTCCCTGATGATGTTACCGGAGGTGGATTTAAGGGGAGTGGTCTTGATGGCGCTGGGGTCAAATGCTTTCTTCATGCCTCGTACATGGTACAGATGTTTCCACAGTCCGCAGAGGACTGGATGTCACTGCATAGCTTCAGCCAGTAGTCACTGGTGCACTTGCGGGCGATCTTCTTGGCGTTGTTGCGGACGATCTTCTTGGCGTTGTTGCGGACGATCTTCTTGGCGTTGTTGCAGGCGATCTTCTTGGCGTTGTTGCGGGCGATCCTCTCGGCGTTGTTGTGGGTGATCTTCTTGGCGTTGTTGCGGGCGATCTTCTTGGCGTGTTGCGGGCGATCTTCTTGGCGTTGTTGCGGGCGATCTTCTTGGCGTTGTTGCGGGCGATCTTCTTGGCGTTGTTGCGGGCGATCTTCTTGGCGTTGTTGCGGGCGATCTTCTTGGCATTGTTGTGGGCTTCCCTAAAGGCAGCTAGTGTTGACTCGGAGGGCTGTCTTTTGGCATGCTTGGCGGTGATGGCAGGCTCCATCTCCTCGATCTCGGCCTCGAACCAGTCCTCGCTCTTCCCTGCTCTCCTCCCGAAGGTGTCGGAGGCAGTCTTGTACATGGCGTCGCGGATGAACTCCCATCACACCGTAGCACTCTCTGTAGGGCGGTCCTTTAGTGCCTCATCGATAGTTTGAGCTAAACATTCACGCAGTTCTGGCATCAGCAGTGTTCTGGCTTGGTCGATGCGAGGGCGGCCCTTTGCTTGGATCGATTGATTCGTCTGGGGCAGAGGCACACCTTGCTGCTGACAAGGGAGTGATCAGTGTCACAGTCGGCACTATGGTAAGTGTGAGTGACAAGCACGTGGTTGAGCATGGGTCTCCTGGTGATGACGAAATCCAGTTGGTGCCAGTGTTTGGATCTGGGGTGCCTCCAAGACACTCTGTGGTGGGGTTTGGTGAGATCTCGCTATCAATATAGGACAGTAAAACAACTACAATATCACAGATACACCCTTAAAACTAGCATGTAATGATATCACTATTTAAGACAAGACAATATAAATATGGACTATACAACTGAAGGTAGAGCACCACACAACGGATGATGGGGACAGTACGTCCATGCTGGAAGCAGGGACCCTGGATGGTTTTAGCTGTTGAAGATTGTACTCAGATTTAGCCATGACCTGAAATAACAAACATACTACGATTAAAAACCTGGTAGATATTGAAAGGACCTTGAATGACATAAACAGACATACTCAGTTCATCACAATTACATTAAAATTTATCAATTAATTCAATTTAAAAACACAATACCCAAAGTATTAAACAGATCCTTCATAGATGACGATTTGAAATACTGATCCCTTGTGATTGAAAAAGCAATATAGTCAAGCAGGACATGTGTGACTCTTTAATTACAAGGGATGCAAGTGATGGAGGATCCTTGCCTTTTCAAAAATGTTCATGAGTATATCGGCTATGGCTATTACGTCGTCGTCTTAAAACGACCTCTCCAAACCTCAACTGATATCCCAAGAAGGTGTAACCAATAGTGGGTTTTATTGCCTGTAAGTAATTGATACCTACTTGGGTATCCCAGATGCAAGTTCTAGTGACAGGTTTATAATCACTTTAAGGTAACAGATTTGTTAAGTGCTGCTTTAACAGTAGATTCAGCATTTGATACCTAACAGAAGTGTTGCTAACTTCTGTTGCTAACAGACGACTTATCAAGATCATCATTTCGATTAAAAGTGGACGTTTACATAACAATGTATTTAATATAGCCCAAGGAAAATATCATATACTGTAATATTTGGACTGAGTTATGTAAGAGCTGTTGATAATATTAATATGTTTGACCGATTAAAGTCTTAGATAATATGCAGCAGAGAGGGCTCGGGTGATCCTGGCATGGCAGAGTCAGGCTGTAAGGCTCATCATCAGCTCAGGGCCCTTGCCCCCTCTACACTCAGCCCAGACAGCGAATGGGACTTCTACCAGGAAACGCTGCCTAGTCGAACCCACCAAGAACTTTCCGAAGAATATGTAGACTACCCAACGCTGCAGCCTTCTGCATTACCGATCACTGTACCCATCACTGTACCGTCCAGCAGTACATCGCCATAAACAAAATAAACCCCAAATTTCAGATTTTATCCAACAACCTTGGCACGCTTAAGATAGCTGTGGAATACCTTGCTTTCATCATGAGTCTTCACATGCATCACCAGAGGATCATCCGATAAATATGTGTAAAAGTACACAATAAAATTCGATCATGAAGAGCCTCCGCATTAATCAAACCCCGACCTCCAGAATTGATTGGCATATATAAACGATTAAGAGAGGAGGGAGGGTGGTGGGCTCAGTTATCAGACATGATCCTTCTGGTGAGGCGGTCAAGGTTCTGGATGTCTTGTTTGGTCCAATCAACTACTTCAAAGGAATAGGAAAGGACTGGCACAGCCAAAGTATTGGTGGCTTTGACCTTGTTTCGAGCATTTAACTCTGAGCTCCAGATTTGTACTCGGCCCGAAGTTTGTCTTGAATCTGGGCATTCTGGAGCTTGTCTCGAACTTGCATTCCAAGATAGGTGTAGGCCTGATCTTCCACAAGATGCTCATTAACTTCTCCCTCTTGTAACTTGACCGATCCACCATTAACTACCTTGCCACGTTTCAAATGAAGAGTATTACATTTGACGAGTCCAAATGCCATGCCAATATCATTATAAAAGGACTCGACAAGGGGAACCTGTTGTTTCAAATTGGTATCTTCTTTGGCAAGGAGCTCGATGTCATCCATGTAACGGAGATGAGTAAGCGGAGGTCCGGAATGGTAACCCTCCTCCCCATTGAGCAGAAAGCTCAAAGGAGTTAAAGACAAACGCAAAAGCAAAGGACTGAAGGAGTCCCCTTGGAAAATTCCGTTTCTGATTGGAATAGATTCCGATGTCTGTACCTGCCCTTGCGAGTACATCTCAAGTTGAGTCGACCAGCAACTCATGAATAAATTGAGTAAATCAAGTAGTCGCTGAAGCAGGTCAATACTATGAAGAGACTTCAGAATCCATTTGTGAGGGGAAAGAGTCGTATGCTTTCTTTTTGCTTTTGCTCTGTGTTTGTGTGTGTGTGTGTGTGTGTGTGTGTGTGTGTGTGTGTGTGTGTGTGTGTGTGTGTGTGTGTGTGTGTGTGTGTGTGTGTGTGTGTGTGTTTTGCGGTGATATGTTTTAGCCTCTTCCAAAATCGTGTACGATGACACGATACTTGTGAAACACCCTGTGAAGATTTTGTATTGTGTATTCAAACACGTGGTAGCGCGGAAGTCTCCTTTGGGAGGGAGTATTGTGCGACCTCCGAAGAGAGAGCTGAAACAGTGACGTAATGGTGTTTGGACACAGGGGAACAGTTTCCAATACCGGTTTCGAATGCTATCAGGCCCTGGAGCTGTATTAGATTTGGAATTTTTTATAACACTTTTCAGGCAATCTGGTGAGATGTAACAGCCAAACGACCTAGTTATAATATATTCTCTCATGCACACTTGACACATCTATGTATTTAAAAGCAGTACTTACAAGTTCATCTCCCAAACTAGAGAACCAACCTACTTATCCTTTGCACAAAAGATCTCTCAAACACATGCAGTCTCTCTCAGGTGATTATTATCATACCGATGCACTGCGGAAATAATAATAACTTCTTTAGACACTGAACCTCCAAAATTGACTCACCCGTGAATATGCCGGTTAGAATGGATACAGTTACCTGAAAGTGAATCTGGACCTCGTGAATCTGGACGCCTCGCTTTCTGGAAGATTACTACTACGAGGGTTTGTAGATTTCTTTAAGTACGGACCCGTGGAGATCCGGGTAACCCATGTTTGTCGTAACAGGCGACTAACTGGATCGGGTGGTCAGGCTTGCTGACTTGGTTGACACATGTCATCGTATTCCACCTGCGTAGATCGATGCTCATGCTGTTGATCACTGGATTGTTTTGTCCAGACTCGGTTATTCACAGACACCCGCCATATGACTGGAATAGTGCGGCGTTAAACAACAAACCTACCAATCAAAATTGACTTCACTCACTGGAATGCGAACCTTTATCGAACTTCAGTTTTGTCCCTCGTCCGGTTAAATAACTTAAACCTTGTAAGATTAACATTAAAACGAAAATACTCCTCTTATAAGGTGAGATTTTATGTTTCGTTTAAGTGATTTGTTCCAAAGTAAGTGGTATCTTCAGAACACCTTCAGCAAGATTTACACAGCTTCAGAGCCAACAGTCTTTAATGGACCCCTTTTTATTAAGTGCTTGATAACTCCTTACCGTCACAGGCCTTTCAATAATGTATTGCTTGTCCAACGTTGTCACTAACACGCGAGCGTTATACGAATGTTTCCTTTAAGTAAATATATATATATATGTATCAGGTAGCCGTGTTTGTTTGAGAGCAGCTCTTCTTTAATGCAAACTTTTTTTCTGTCGATCATGACAAACATGTACAATCATGCCATTTTAAAAAAAACCCCATACACATGTAAAACACCAGAGAATACCAGGGCGGATTACCTTTCCAGACAGATTCAGTTGGGAGTAGAAGATAACATAGCCTAGAAAAGTATATGAATGGCTTTTGAAAGTCAGTGATGACATTATGTGTTCAAGAACAGGTTACTCATATGCTGTACCGATAACACAGATACACAATTTACAAGAAAGTAAATACATTGTATTTGTTTCTCAGCCTCATGGCAGTGCTTATATCATACGATAGTTGCATGTACAGAAAAAAGAAACAATTTCAGATTTATGTGTGTCAACCCATAGCGTGCGTGCATACGTGCGTATGTCTCTGTGTCTGCATATGTATGTGTCGTTTACACAGAGTATAGGTGTTAAATCATCAATGGTATTAATGTAGTACAATGGAGCCTTTGCAGATCTTATATATGATAAAGGACATATGTAGATCGAATGTTATTAGTTTTGAAGACAATGCTTTTTCAGTAATGGCATAGTGTGTGTGTGTGTGTGTGTGTGCGTGCAGATCTTATATATGATAAAGGACATATGTAGATCGAATGTTATTAGTTTTGAAGACAATGCTTTTTCAGTAATGGCATAGTGTGTGTGTGTGTGTGTGTGCGTGCGTGCGCGCGCGCGCGTGCGTGAAGTTGTGGGGTGTACGGATTATTAAAGTACCGTAACAATAATGAGGGGTGTTCAATATATGAATAGAGTTCAAATGATCCATACTTTTAAAATAAAATGGAAATCCAAAGGAAGCGGGATATGTCGATCCCCTTCATGATGACAAATGCAAAGCAAAATATCGATATGTCCCAAAATAGTGCTTACATCGTCTATAGCACCATGTTAAAAAGCTATCGGCCAGGCTAGGTAATGATGAACAAGTTTTATTGCCTCCGTTTATATCAGCCAGCTGGGTCTTATTTCATATTGGAGCAAACGTTGTCTGGAAGCTTTAAGAATGGTCAATTGGGTTTGGAGGTCATTCCCTTTGTAATGCAAATGATCTGTCGTTTTCAATTCGTCACAGCGCAATGGATGTGATCAAGGATTTCACAAAAGTGTGAGATGACTACGACCTGTGTCGCTTTTTGTTTCGACATAATACTGAAACTTTGTGGTAATTGATCATTCCTGCTGGCCAGATAGTTTAAACACCTCTCCTGGAGATCCGATTTAAAATGGGTCTCCAATAACCTCCTTCTGGTAGACAAGACTAACGGATCAGGCGATCAAACTGGGTAGGTTGACTGGAACATGCCATCGTATCCCATTTGTGGTGATCGGTGCTCATGGTGTCAATCACTGGATTTTCAAGTCCGGGATCCATTATATTAGACGACAAACAAGCAGTTTTAAACACTACTCCTTCAGATTATGTTAATGGAAATGTATACACAAAGACTTTAATTAAGCACCCCCTTGTATTTTTGGAATGATAGGTTTTCAACACGTACATAAACCTTCCTGTGGTGAAAAAACATGAGTTTTTCTGACCCATATGATCATTTGTTTCGTAAGAAACGGCAAAATGATTGGAATCCATGTTGATTTTGTGATCATAATAGCTTATTTTTAAAAACAACAACACTGATTTTCATACAGAACCATGTATGTTCAAGTATGGAACTGGAATGTTTAATGTTAAATTTATTGGTGAATGTGAACATTCAAAATGTCCTTTTGAGTGTCTTACACGATTTAAGGTCAATACCGAGTGTAACCTGAATGTGACTGTATGACAGCCAGCACTCTCCTACTCATACCCCCTCTCAGCCTCCTGATCGTCTGAAGGGGCAGTCTACGCCATTCCTCGTGCAAAGCAGCTTCCAACTGGGCCAGGTACTGTACAGGAGGATCCCTTTGTTGCACACGACGACCAATCATGTCCCAGATAGGGTTAAGATCGGGGCTCATTCAATCGTGAGATATATCAGGGGGTGCTTAACAAATTTCTCTGTGTATATATGAATCCACAGTTAAACATAAGTAGCACTGATACAGAAATGAAAAACACTGCTTACAGATTCAACGACCCCAGACAAGGTGTCACTATCAGACACGGAAGTGCGACAACGGACACCCGAGGTCTTTCCAGAGAAGACTGAACCTCAAGGTGAAACTGACACATCGAAGATGACCCTGAAGAAGGAGATTGGCCTGTTTAGTGGGATATCCTTTGTAGTTGGATCCATCATAGGTAAGTTGGGTGGAACAGGTATCGATAATGGAAATGTTACAGCTGATTTCAAGTAAAGAATTATCACTTCTGGTTGATTGTCATTTGAAGAGAATGGATAATCATTATCAAGGGTGGGGTTCGAAAGGGAAAGGATTTCGGAACGATTGTGAAGGGATGGACAGGAAAGGAATTGGATGCGATGCGATAGAAAATGTGATGAGAGGAACGGAGCGGAAGGGTTTCGAAAAGAACGGATAGAGATGGGGCATGGGAAGGGATTGGAAGGAATTGCCATGATCGATTGTTGGGATTGTCATTAGTGGGGAAGGGCAAAGAAGGGAAGTGACCAGATGGGATGCGATATGAATTCGATGTGATGTGAAGGGAAGGGAAGGAATAGTTTGGAAAGAAAGTGATGGGGAACAGGATGCGATAGAGAATGTAATGGAGAGATTGGGGAAGGGAAGGCGAAGAATTGAGTAATAATATGGAAGGTGGGTAAATGGAAGGGAGGAAAATAAACAAAAGGTTGTCGATCGTGGTATGGTAATTAATAGGGAAGGGAGGACAATAAGGACGGGAAGAGATTCTGAATTATCAGTATGGTCAATAGGAGGTGGGGAAGAGGAAATCAGCACGTGATTATGTATTGGGTTATTATAAAAGTATAAAGTTTAAATATTTCGTAGGTTCCGGTATCTTCATCACACCTCAAGGAGTCTTGAGGAACACGGGTTCTGTTGGTCTGTGCATGGTTGTGTGGTCTAGCGGAGCTCTCCTCTCTCTACTCGGTAAGTATAACGTTCGGTGTGCTAAATAATACCATCGTAGAGTCGTGCATATAGAAATTATTCAGGTGTATATGCCAACATCCATGGATCTCCATAAACCAAGTGCTCTCTAATGTTGAACATAGGACTAAATGTTTCATGTTGAATAACGTATCAAGTACTAAATTCCACATTTGCTTATATCTTGATTCTTTGTATTTGAAGCATTTTTATGAAAAAATGAGGTTTAATAAGAGTTCACACTTTAACCTCACCAAAAGCAAGAATGTGACGTGAAACGGGGTTTAACCCAGTTAGTGAGTGAGTATGGTCTTACGCAGCGTTTGGCAATATACCTGCTCTATCACGACGGGGGACTCCCGAAATGGACATCACACATTCTACCCATGTGGGGAATCGAACCCGGGTCTTCAGCGTGACGAACGGACGCTTTAACCATTAGGATACCCCACCACCCAGGCACTTCGTACGAGTATGTCCTACTGCTTGTTTACCCTGGACGTATGCCGAACTCATAGAGCTTTATTGCCCTGTATGACGGTACACCACGCAGCACGTTAGCATAACCCACTCAAACACATTCTACTGACTACAAACAATTCCTTGTTTTATCATCTCAATGCTGAATGTCATGGAGGGTCACACTATCTGTTAACATCTTTTGGTATGTCGCGACGGGGAATCGAACCATCAACCTGCGCTCTCCAGGAAGACGGGTTATCCGCTAGACGCGGTACCACTAAAGACTTAGAGAATTTATGTTGTTCAATCTTTTCTTGTGAGTTTTCAGGTTCACTTACCTTCACGGAGTTAACATCCATTACACGGACATCGGGAGGGGAGTATGCAGTGTTGCTGAAAACATTCGGCCCTATCCCTGCCTTTATGTTTGTATGGTCCACCGAGATCGCCAGGAACCCAGCGTCCAGAGCTGTGCAATGTCTGACGTTCGCCGAGTATTTCTCCACTTTACTGGAGCTGTGTGGATCTCCTGAACCGCCCAAAAAACTCATAGCGATTTGCGTACTTGGTAGGTCAATTTGTTTGGCAAATCCCGGCCCACAGTTGTTTTTTTCCACAGTAAATCCGATTCAGCATCTTCATACTCCCAGCTAAAAGATCACTAGATTCGTATAGCTTTAAGCAAAGGACATCAAGAGACCTACCTCAACATACCTACAGATCACAAACACGACATAGTAACATGTTCTCATGGTATTAGACAATACGCATACAAAAGGTATCCAGGTGTGGAAATGGATCTGCCGATGTCCTCTCTACAAGACAGGTATTTGACTGCTGGTAAGACGACAACCATTCCTAGAATTGTTTTAATCAACTCTTATAAAGTATCAAGTACACAGTTGCATTATCGGTAGGTCTTTCTGAAAAACGTAGCTAATCTGTAAAACCGAGTGTTTCTGTAATTGAAGTCAGACCAAGGAAAGTCGTAGCATGTTACTCTCAGTCTAAGTAAACTTAGGCTCAGTATTATTCGTTACACTGCTATACTGAGTCTAACAATCCTAGTAGAAAGTCGCGTCAGCTAACCTTTGAGCGACCTATGACCGTCCAGTCAAACGCGAGACGTCTGAACGGATTTAACCAATCAGACAACGACTACTTGTTAGGGTTCGGTGGGACTTACAAAACGGTTTTGGATTTTTCTCTTCCCTGGTTGCTGACACTGATCTATCAACAAACGCCCGAGTGTTTCTGTAATTGCAAGCCCGACCAAGGAAAGTCATAACCTGTACCTCTGTAAGTCCGAGTGCTTCTGTAATTACAAGCCCGACCAAGGAAAGTCATAACCTGTACCTCTGTAAGTCCGAGTACTTCTGTAATTGCAAGCCCGACCAAGCAAAGTCATAACCTGTACCTCTGTAAGTCCGAGTGCTTCTGTAATTACAAGCCCGACCAAGGAAAGTCATAACCTGTACCTCTGTAAGTCCGAGTGCTTCTGTAATTACAAGCCCGACCAAGGAAAGTCATAACCTGTACCTCTGTAAGTCCGAGTACTTCTGTAATTGCAAGCCCGACCAAGGAAAGTCATAACCTGTACCTCTGTAAGTCCGAGTACTTCTGTAAGTTACAAAGCCCGACCAAGGAAAGTCATAACCTGTACCTCTGTAAGTCCGAGTGCTTCTGTAATTGCAAGCCCGACCAAGGAAAGTCATAACCTGTACCTCTGTAATTCCGAGTGTTTCTGTAATTGCAAGCCCGACCAAGGAAAGTCATAACCTGTACCTCTGTAAGTCCGAGTACTTCTGTAATTGCAAGCCCGACCAAGGAAAGTCATAACCTGTACCTCTGTAAGTCCGAGTACTTCTGTAATTGCAAGCCCGACCAAGGAAAGTCATAACCTGTACCCCTGTAAGTCCGAGTGCTTCTGTAATTACAAGCCCGACCAAGGAAAGTCATAACCTGTACCTCTGTAAGTCCGAGTACTTCTGTAATTGCAAGCCCGACCAAGCAAAGTCATAACCTGTACCTCTGTAAGTCCGAGTGCTTTTGTAATTACAAGCCCGACCAAGGAAAGTCATAACCTGTACCTCTGTAAGTCCGAGTGTTTCCTGTAATTGTTTCAAGCCCGACCAAGGAAAGTCATAACCTGTACCTCTGTAAGTCCGAGTACTTCTGTAATTGCAAGCCCGACCAAGGAAAGTCATAACCTGTACCTCTGTAAGTCCGAGTACTTCTGTAAGTACAAGCCCGACCAAGGAAAGTCATAACCTGTACCTCTGTAAGTCCGAGTGCTTCTGTAATTGCAAGCCCGACCAAGGAAAGTCATAACCTGTACCTCTGTAAGTCCGAGTGTTTCTGTAATTGCAAGCCCGACCAAGGAAAGTCATAACCTGTACCCCTGTAAGTCCGAGTACTTCTGTAATTGCAAGCCCGACCAAGGAAAGTCATAACCTGTACCTCTGTAAGTCCGAGTACTTCTGTAATTGCAAGCCCGACCAAGGAAAGTCATAACCTGTACCTCTGTAAGTCCGAGTGCTTCTGTAATTACAAGCCCGACCAAGGAAAGTCATAACCTGTACCTCTGTAAGTCCGAGTGTTTCTGTAATTGCAAGCCCGACCAAGGAAAGTCATAACCTGTACCCCTGTAAGTCCGAGTACTTCTGTAATTGCAAGCCCGACCAAGGAAAGTCATAACCTGTACCTATGTAAGTCCGAGTGTTTCTGTAATTGCAAGCCCGACCAAGGAAAGTCATAACCTGTACCTCTGTAAGTCCGAGTGCTTCTGTAATTGCAAGCCCGACCAAGGAAAGTCATAACCTGTACCTCTGTAAGTCCGAGTGTTTCTGTAATTGCAAGCCCAACCAAGGAAAGTCATAACCTGTACCTCTGTAAGTCCGAGTGCTTCTGTAATTGCAAGCCCGACCAAGGAAAGTCATAACCTGTACCCCTGTAAGTCCGAGTGTTTCTGTAATTGCAAGCCCGACCAAGGAAAGTCATAACCTGTACCTCTGTAAGTCCGAGTGTTTCTGTAATTGCAAGCCCGACCAAGGAAAGTCATAACCTGTACCTCTGTAAGTCCGAGTGCTTCTGTAATTGCAAGCCCGACCAAGGAAAGTCATAACCTGTACCCCTGTAAGTCCGAGTACTTCTGTAATTACAAGCCCGACCAAGGAAAGTCATAACCTGTACCTCTGTAAGTCCGAGTGCTTCTGTAATTACAAGCCCGACCAAGGAAAGGCATAACCTGTACCCCTGTAAGCCCGAGTGTGTCTGTACTACACAGATCCAGAATGACATTTTCCCAAAAGTGCACCATGAATTCCAGAATACATAAAGGTAAATTATTAAAGAAAACTGTCAGCGAAGACAGTAAAACCAACTAGAATATCACAGGTATGAATATATAATTAGTATGTAAATCTAAAACAGCTTAATTACAGAAGACAATACAATATAAACAGGCTATATATTGCTACATAACAACTGAAGGTAGTTCACCATACTAGGGTATATACTGCGGTTAAAAAAGTAGTAAGTATAAATTTACTTTGAACGTTTTGGGACTTCCGTTCCCTCTCAGGAGGACAATCAGGTTACAGTACTTTAACCCCCTTTGAGGATACAGCCCTGAACAATCCAAGTTGATAATCTAAACTTAGTCTACCAATTATAAAATATTTATCTATTTACAAAACATATCACAATTTATGCAACAATTTTATTTCTTTTAAAAACTCAATAATTAAATGAAAATTAACAGTACTAAAAAAGATCCTTAACAGTTTTTACATTGAAATACTTATCCCTTGTGATGGAAAAATCAATACAGTCAAGCAGGACATGTTTCACCGTGATTCTCTCATCACAAGGGATACAAAACGGAGGATCCTCACCGTTTAATAAGTATTCATGTGTATATCTTGTATGGCCAATGCGACAGCGTCGCAAGATGACCTCCTCAAATCTGGATTGACAACCCAAGTAGGTGTAACCGATAGTTGGTTTAATGTGATGTAACGTATTGATACCTATTTGGGTGTACTACTTCTTCTGCATCAGATCACGGATATAAGATCTGATGATAGCTTTATAATCAGAGTATGGAGCATGTACTATGAGAGTGTCCAAGCTATGAAAGTGCACAATCTGAGGCCAAATGCCCGTATACACCAGTACATTAACTTCACTTCTGTTGTCCAGTTGTCCTGGCGTTCACCACCTCCTACAGCGTGAGGTTGTCGGCACGGATACAGGTCTTCTTCACTGCAGCCAAATTGGTAGCTCTACTTGTGATCATCATTGGAGGTCTGGTCAAAATTGGACAAGGTAAGATCGAGGGTAGATACAGACAGCAGAAGTGGAGTGAGTGAGGTTCAACACCGATTTGAACAGTATTCCCGACATATCAACTGGGAGTGAGTGAGTATGGTTTTACGCCGATTTTAGCAATATTCCAGCAACATCACAGCGGGGGACACCAGAAATGGGCTTCACATATTGTACCCATGTGTGGAATCGAACCCGGGCCTTCGGCGTGACGAGCGAACGCTTTAACCACTAGGCTACCCCACTGCCCCGACATATCAACTGGATGTAGGAAGAAGGCCTGATGTGATTCAGGTTACAACTGTGGGGAGGGCGGCGAACACGGGATGGTACAGACGAATCTGAATACATATTCTCAGCGAACCCACACATTAGATTTCCGACGGTTAACTGATTTTCTCTAAACCGTTGGACTTCTTGTAGACAAATGTTTCATACAATGTCAAAATTTTAAGAGGAAATCATTTCAGTAAAAAAAATAATGCTTGATGAACAATTTGCCATAAAACATCTTAGAGCTCCTTGACGATAATGAATTATGTTTTAATTTTTTTCGAATTTTTCAAAGTTTCCAGTATAACGTTAAGTTAACTAGAAAACATCCTTTTTTGATTACCGAAATTTTGAGAAAACAATTTGAAACATTGAAAAATTATCGAAGCGACGTAAAAATACGAAATTTCGTAAAAACAGAGCTGGGTGTATATAAACTCTTGAAGTTATGACGACGATTCAATAGTTGTAACACAGTTAAATGCACATGAAACTTAATATGTAGAACTTTAATATCTATATTTAGTAGTCCCTCTATAAGGTATGTAGTGGTTAGAGCGTCCGCCCGGAGTGCTGAAGGTCGCGGGTTCGATCCCCGGCCGCGTCATACCAAAAGACGTTAAAATACGGTACTTGTTGGTCCCTGCCTGGCGCTTGGCATTAATGGGTACAACAAGGACTGGTCGGCTCGGAGTCAGTATAATGTGTCTGAGTGGGGTATTCATGCTTCACTGCGGCATGGTATCTCAGTGGGCTAGCACTATAAAACCAGCTTAAGTCTGGGCTAGTACAAGCAGCCGCACATACACATACACACGCATGCACGTCGTCATATGAGCGAAATATTCTCAAGCACGACGGTAAACCCAATTCCACCACCACCTTCTATAAGGTATGTCTTTTTTTTGCAGGGACGTTATCTGAGCTACCAACTGGGTTTGATGGTTCTGTGACTGTGGTTTCAAATATCGCCCTATCGTACTACTCGATCATGTTTGCATATGGAGGATGGTAAGTGATGGTCAAAATTTCATATTCGGGTGTGGCGTAACTGAAACTGGTTTGTATGTGTGTGAGGGGTGTCTGTCAAACAACAACACCAAGTCATCCTGCTCTTGTGTGTGTAATG
Source organism: Haliotis rubra (assembly GCF_003918875.1). Classification (NCBI taxonomy): domain Eukaryota; kingdom Metazoa; phylum Mollusca; class Gastropoda; order Lepetellida; family Haliotidae; genus Haliotis; species Haliotis rubra. Next base: position 98,445 of record NW_025765389.1, on the reverse strand, counting down.
TCACAAAAAGGTATAGTATTCCAAAGTATTGAGAGTTGTTTCGGCCAATATCTAATACATGTATATAAACTATTGAAGTTTTACGTAAATAAATATGTTGAGATATGATTCTCTTACAGTTCAAGCGTCTTTTTAGTACTTTGTGACACCTCCTTGCCCTGCAATACATAACCGAATGCGCCTAGATAAACTACCGATCAAAGTTTGTAGGAAATCATGTAACAGCATATCCCAATATTCGACCACTTCTTTCTTCATATCCTCAATATTTCTAAGTCCATTTTGGTTTATTCTGTCATTCTTCATTAGTCCAAACACATTCTCAATACGGTTAAGATCCCGGCTGTAGCTGGTCTAAAACTTGAACATTTTCGTCCAGCAACCACTGTTTTGTATAGCCTGTGTTGTGGGTCGTTACCATGCTGAAAAATCTAATTTATGTTCATACAGTGTTCGGGCAGTTGGTAGGAGGTGATCATTTACGATGTTCGGAAAAAAGCCAAGCATAACTTTTCATTAGAAAAGAAAACATTATCCCAGTCTTGATTTTCGTGCACCCTACACCAATTTAAACGTCTTGCTTTTTGTGCATCTTTCATCAATGGTGAGGGAATTCCGCGCTTTTACACCCAGTAATTGTAATTCTAAGTCTAAGGGTTTCATTAAATACATGAGGACTTCCTCTATTAATTATCTCATTTCTGATATTCAGAATGCTTTTCAATTTTCCCCTACTCATAATCTGACTGGCGATCCGTAGTACTGAACTGTCTTGTGCTCAATCCCAACTCCTGACTGAATATTCTTCAAGGTTCTGTATACTGTAGACAGAGGAATGTCATGTCTACCTGCTAACTCTTTTGCATTAGTCACACCCCTTTCAAAATAATCTGGAACCACCTTTCTTTTCTCTTCTGCTATCAAATCCGCCATGGCAACAAAGGAAGCCACCTTTTGATGCAGTAAGGTTCATTGTCACTCTTGCTTGACAACCGTGCAGTCTCTGCACCGAAATATCGCATCATAAAAGACTAAAGAAGTGCCATCCTTGCAGAGATGCCTGCTGTTATTGTTATTTCACTCATGTCAATCGCTTCCTTGTATGGAAGTTACTGGTGTCTATCACTGCCATGTATTAATCACTACAATGATAACCGAATAAGGATCAATACCGAAAAGTCGCTACAACAGTACATAAGAAAATTTGTTGTCCATAACTTTTCTGTCGATTTCGTACAAATGCCTAGTATCAAACAATTCATGTTGAGTAATTTTCCTAAAACGAGAATGAATCCCACCTTCATATGAACATACATAGTGAACGCTTTCAAACTCAAAACGCAAACAGAAAATGAAAAGAAAAGGTCACCAGTTCAGCTCTTCTGGTGTGTACATGAAATGTTATGAGTTATTTTCCTGACAAGAAACTGATACTGATAAATATATCATCACGTCTGCTTAGGCAGCATTTGAACATATTTTACAGAATCATATGTAATTTTTATCTTTCAAGGAACAATGTGAACTTCTTGATAGAGGAGGTGAAGGACCCACAAAGGTACTGACTGAGTCATACGTTAGTATATTAACGAGTGTGTTATTGATGCGACAAACCGACCCAATAAGCTTCTTTTCACAATGTGATAAATATGCAAACGAGACACAAAACAACTCCTTTTGATAAGGTCCAACGGTCCGCCAAATATTGATAAAAGCCAACATGTTCGCTCTTTGTAATTCCACATCTTATGTTGATATTGTGATACAAGAATATGCCGTAGGATTTTTTTGTTAGAATGACATTATGTGAACCCGCGTTTCGTAAAAATACTTTAGGGATTTAAAACATTTCCATGCACTCCAAAAAGCTTACATTCAAATTGTATGCCAAAAATATTATATTGTACACTTAAACCCATACTTGATTAATACTCCTTATATATCGACTTGTCCTTTTAAACTTGACTTAGCCTCCAACCTGTGACTTTATGGTCCAGATAGCTCACTATTGACGAGCATACAAGCAATCTTGAAATATCTATATCTAAATAGATTACATTATGTTCACTGATGAAAATAACAGTGTTCACTGTATAAGATAACACTCTTAATAAACGATAAGCAATATTGCAAAAGAAACATTTTGTTCATTACAGAATATGTTCAAAATCTTGAGTAGCAGTATACTGGATATAATTTCCTGTATCTAATCATTGTTCTCAACTGCCAGAAACGGACCACTGTCGAGTATCATCGGTGTGTCGATAGTCGGCGTTGTCTACATCCTCACCAACATCTCCTACCTTGCTGTCATGACCCGTGACGAGATGTATCAATCGACGGCCGTCGCGCAGGTACATATATTGAAAGGTGGGATGCATCAACAGTGATGTTGATCACAACTTGATATTGGTTGTCTGACAAGTTAGGATGTTTGCTAATGACGACACGAAGTCGTGAATGTCCACTCGTTTTGTTTGTGCACAACCTGCACACGGGTGGGCAGTGGTCTTCTGGTCCACGAGTTGCGTCCCTTAAACGTGCCAGGAAGCCATGGTTCTGGATTCAAACCCCAGCAAACCTTCATCACGTTACGAAATTTGTCACATTTGTTCTCTTTGATTTCGAAGATGTCACTTCAGACATAAACGGAGCCCTGTTCAGAACGCAGTATGGCCCATAGTACTCACTTCAGCTCAACCAATACAATATACGTGACCCGTGAACATCCGGTTTAGAATTGGTCTTCAGTAACCCATGCTTGTTGTAAGAGGGAGATCAAGCTCGCTCACTTGGTTGGCACATGTCATTGTATCCAAATAACGTCGATGCCCAGACTCGATATATACAGACCGCCGTCATATAGCTGGAATATTGGTGAGTGCGACGCTAAACAACAACCCAACCAACAAACAAACAAACAAACCATATACGTGGCTTTCACCAAAGTGGTAAAGGACCAAGACCTGCGTCTCCTAGGGCGTTCTTCACACATCAAGCTGACACAGCGTGACATGAATGAAACACGGTTCAATTTTTTTAAACCTAACTTACTGTTTCCATCAGACTTGGGGAAACAGGGTCCTGGGTCCGGCCTCCTGGATTATCCCGATCTGCGTCATGATGTCAGTGTACGGCAGCGCTAACGGTGGAATAGGAACAGCTTCTAGGTGAGTAGTACATTAGTACATAGCTAATATCAGCCAGTATGACAGTGTGATATCAACGCCCCACAAAACAATTTGTGGAGATACGAGTTAACTTTCAAGAGAAAATCAGTGATGACACCAGGGGATTGTTTGCGAAAATGGTAAGCATTCCCTAGCAGATATCTGATTCTGATGATGAGGGGGAAAAATGAGGAACAAATTTGTGGACAGGGTGATATGGTCCAATTTATACTTATTAAGAAAGAGTGAGTTTACTTTTACGCCGCTTTTAGCAATATTCAAGCAATATCACGGCGGGTGACGCCAGAAATGGCTTTCACACATTATACCCATGTAGGGAATCGAACCCCGGTCTTCGGCATGACGATCGAACGCTTCAGCCACTAGGCACACACACACACACACACACACGCACGCACGCACGCGCACGCACACGCACGCACGCACACACGCCCCCCATTAAGAGGTCGTGCGCAGTATCTGCAAAGTATCTACAATGGGCACAACTCGACACTAATGCGAGTTGGGACAACCCGTTCACTGAGCATACACCATGCCTGAATTACTCGGCTGCAGTCACTTTTATAAAATACTGTGTTAAAGCAAAGGTCTGCTCATGGCCGTCACGCCACACAAACCTGTCCACTGCGGTGATAACATACAACGTTTTAACGAAAAGAACATTGATACTTGAATGATTTTGTTGATATACCTTCACGAAGATATCGGTAAGGCTACATGTTTAACATATTTTGCTACATTTGGGAATTGTCAGTTGATGGAGTAACTGTGAAAATAAAATGTTTCACTATCTTTACTCTTCCTGCGTCTCAGAATACAGTTTGCTGCAGCCCGTGATGGGAATTGGTGGGAGTTTCTGTCATTTATCAGCGTGAAGAGGTACACGCCCATGCCAACAATTATTTGTCACGTAAGTAGGAATAAATGCTGTTTTGTGTCACCAATTACCTAGCTATGCACAGCCACATCTGCGACAGGCAGACCACACAGGCTTCAACCAATAGCAAATAGCATGAATAAATGTAGAGGTATAGAGACACATACCATGTGTACCTACTTGGGATGTTATCCAATACAATGATGATAGTGTCTACCACAATGGTGTACACATTCACGTACAACTGTGACCCCACCCCACCCGCGTCCACTTCCAAAACAAATGGCCAAATGTAACGTTCACCTGTGCGTAAAGAAAGGAACGTGACTCATCGGAGAAGAGGGCTCTTCTCCACTCATGTGACGTGTTGTCTGCTCCACTGAAGACATCGACGTCAATGTTCTGGCGTCAGAATTGGCAGCCGTAGACGCGTAGGTGTCGTCGAACTGTTCTTGCCGATAACCCTCTGTTGCCAGGTCTGGTACAGGCTGTAAGGGTTACTGGCTGGAACTTGTGACGGAGGGGCATGGGTCTATTCCATCGGTCTCTGTGGGGTCGTTACCGGTGGGTAACTTTATCTATAAGTTTATTATTTAGCTGGAACTGTCGCCGTAATGGTGTGTTTATGCGACGAGCACCTGCGAGGTACCAGACTGAAGCATACCGAGAACTGTCATTTTCCCCGAGGCATGCCGTGTCGAACTTGTTTTTTTCTGCCTTCTTAACAATGGATTTAGTGGGGAAAAATTTGATTGTGTGGTTGTGAGCATTGCTGCCAATTTTTCTGGATTATGTCAACCTTCTTGCACATTTCGTGCAAATCGAAAAAGACCAAAAATATATTCACAAGATTACTAATGAAAAAAATCAATCACGGAAACTTTTGCCTCTGAGTAAAATGTATACATCTTATACATCTCTTTCTGAACGACTACCAACTATCATAACCAGTTATGACATAAATATGACAATCTATATGCAGGACAATCAACTTAATTTGAAACATTTTGGATTTTTTTAACTACAGCTAAAACCTATTGCAGTGGAACATGGTTCAGTATTGGAGAACTTCGTGACTAACATTCATATGACATTATCAATGGTTGTCTTAATATGTTTGACTTTTAACCGTATGGTCTGTTTTTAATTGCCTCAATGCTAATCATACTGCTACGTTAATGACTATAAATTACTGGAATCTACAGTTTGTTCTTGTCACTTTGAGATTTAAATATTACCTATACTATGAAGTGTATCTCACTCAAAGTAATATCAGCAAATGTCATGTGTTGATGCTTGGCTGCAGGTGCTGATCGCTATCTTCATGGTGCTACAGGGGACCATCACCAGCCTCATCACGTTCCTCAGCTTCACCAGCTGGGTCTTCTACTGTGCCTGTGCTCTATGTTGTATTGTACTCCGGTTTAAAATAAAGGAGGACCCGAAACGAATAAAGGTGATACCATACACACTCCTGAAGTTGAAACTTTATATCTCCGTCTGAAAAGTGTTCGATTGTTATCATTCGAGGCAGACAAATGCTACCTTAAAAGTATTACTACGAATGAACCGAATACATTCCCTGAGGATATCTCTTGAAGACTTTGGATGTCGAGGCTGATGTTATTGTAGTGTCCTTCACATCAACCTTGAATTGTCTGCCTAGGATGAAAGCTTTTCCTCTAATGAGTGTTCAGAGTGGTGTTATTGTAGTGTGTCTGATATATAAGAGGATATCAAATGTTCATGAATGTCAAGGTGATGTCACGTTAGAGCGTCTGACAAGCGTGTGGAGTCTTCTTGCAATTCGGGGTGTTAGGGTTCGGCACCGAACACAACATCTGCATACATCCCTTATAAATTAGTTGAGGAAAGGTTTGAAAAAATGTAGCTGAAAACATGTGAAGATGACCTAGGCACCAGAGCTGCGTCAATGAGACAGGAGCCTCCTTTATATCCTGATTATGTTTCCAAGTTTGTCAGCAACATACGCATGGCCTTTGATAAACATCCTAACATTCATCACCTCCACAAATCTCAAATGCCTAGTTAACATGTCGCGATAAATGATAAATATGTGCGTTAAATCCATCTCACTTCTTCTTTCAGGTTCCAATCCTCATCCCCATCATCTTCATGCTGTGGTGTCTGTTCCTGGTTGTTGCACCTATTGTAGATAATCCCCGGGTTGAGCTGCTGTATGCTGCCGCTTTCGTTGTTGGTGGCCTCGTCATCTATTTCCCACTCATCCACTTCAACTTAAAACCAAAATGGTTTGGTACGTATAGGATAGTAGGATTGTACTTTTATCGAACGTTCATTCGCGACCATGCCGTTCTAATTCAGTAGATTCACTCTGCCATATCAACATCGTAAAGATTAACGTGAAATATAATGTACCCTTGTGAATATGTTGAAAATACGTTAATTATCAATTCATTTTGAAAGTCAGTTGATGGTAAGAATCTCATTTCAAATAATACACATGACAAAAACCATTGCAAAATCATTAGGAATCTGGTAGAAGCTGGTAGAGTTCATTGTACATTATAAAAATGTGTTTGTGAATAGGTAGGAAATAGTGTTCGGGAAAAGATGAGCGCCTCCTGTCCCACGGGTGGAACCTGTAGCAAACAAATCCAAAGGCAATGTACTTGTTAAGCGGGACAAAGGGGCAGAAATGCTGCAAGTCTCACTACGTTTTGGTCAAACATGGAAATGTCCCCCACCTCTTCGCAAATACTTTTGGAAAGCTTTGTTGATTTATTTTCTTAACCTTGATCAAACAACACTGGGGCAGGACGATCCATGAAAGGTTTGTAGAAACAGCAGGCTCCACTGTGTCTCGAACGTTGTGACACAAAAGGCAGGAGCTGCTGCAATATTGCTCCGAGAAAGGAAACCACAAGTTATCCTTCTTGTCATAATGCAGTCTTGTGGACAGACTAACTTATTATGCAAACATCTAAATATGACACAGATGAGTCGGTGTCACCGACTTTTAGTTTTAGTTGATGTGGGTAAATTTGTGGAAGGCTATTGGTTGTTTGACCATTATTACATGATATCAGATTTCCCTGATGGTTAAGTGAAACGTCATGGCCAAATTGTTATTTATTTTGCTAATCCGGTCTATATGCAATGAAACGGAGAAGCAAGAAGTGGAGCAACACTGGTGGCCATGAAGATGCTTACTTTGTAACATAGTTGTTCATAGAATAGACACAATTCGTCATGGGACTCATTATCTACTGATCATATACAAACCTCTCAATTATTTTGTTTACAGAAAAGATAGAGATGTATCTTCAGCTGCTGATGGAGGTCGCACCAAGTACATATGTGGACACGTCCTGAACAAACTCACCATATCTCTCATATAACCAGAATACGAAGACATTTTGGACACAAAAATACTCAAGCAATGTGAGCATCCTCTTCGTTGCTGGCCTACCGTCACGCATCTCACACAAACGTGGATGGTCTGTGAGGGGATGACTTGAGGCTTCCGAAAGGCGTATAAACAGTTTATGGTACACGAGTGTCAGATTCTATTTATCGCACAAAGAGTGTAGTAATATATTTCTAAGGCACCCTGACGTCACACCGTGTCATGTATTTACAAAATCATTGAACCGGTATCTCTCTACAAAAAAATCCACTTTTTACAAACTTTATAAAGAACGAGTGATGACTAAATAGACAAATCAGATTATACAATAGTTCTTTCAATTTTTAAGGGCATACAAAAGAAACGTTCTTCTTCTTTTTGCTCTTAAATTTAGTACTGTTCGTCTTAGAAGTAGCTATGGCGTCTCGGATATGATCTAGCATTTTGCTGTACATAGTCTATCACGTTCATAATATACAGTGATGCTTACAAGTTCATATGCATGTGTTAAAATTATTTTTAAAACAAAACCCTTCACATTTTCAAGTTCATACAGTAAACATGTTTTGTTGCTATTATTGTCCACTGTTAACTTTTGAAACATCAGAGAGCATCTTTGTATGTACAAAAGTGGTGAATTATTTGTATACTATGTTAAAGTAATCTAAAAAATTGAAAACTCCTTGTTGAAGCAGGGAATATGCATACACCTAAACAGTTTAAGGATTGATGTATATTCCCTTAGCGACACAGGCATTTCATTTAATCCTTTATTATAAAAAATCCACGAAAAAACACATTCCCTGAACATTTTATATTATACAAATTCTGTAATGAGACATGTTCTGTTTCCTTTTCCGGACTACACACCTTTCCCGATTAGACATATAAACAGTAATATGTAGACGATAAAAGAAGATGAATTTTTGTAACAATTCTCTGACGTTTGATACAAGAAACAACCATGGAAGGGTGACATCGTTATTTAGAGTTGTCATATTTTATTCATACCCTTTTTCTCTTTTCTTACTTTATGTACACTACAGATTAAAACGAGTTAAACTCTTGAGCAAGTGTTTGAGTTTGGGTATTCCTGTCAGGAACAGGTGTCGTCAAAATGCAGAGGCGCGTAATACCCGGTAGAAAGAAGATAAGGATGCACGTTACACCAAGAGCAAACAAAAAGAAATGTGCAAGTGATACCCAGTGCAGTTAAAACGTGGAATGAACGTAGTACCCATGCCATGAAGTGACTTGGTCGAAGGCATTGTAAACATGACCTCTAGATCTTCAGGGCAAACTTATACCTGAACAGAAATGTAAAGATTCACGACAGGCGTAGATCTCTGTGTGGTGCATATCATGAATCTGTCTATATACCGTGTCACTCAGACATGGAACCAGAAACACTAGTATCCCATAAGCTCCCATGTTACGTCTAACATTAAATTGACGTTAGAGAATAACCAGTCTCCATTATCTGCCAAAAGAAGTGTCATGTGGCGTGAAAGGCAAAATTAAGGTGAACATTTATGAAGCGGTCATTGACAATCATTGACAACACATGCACGATTGACCTCACCCGTCACTCACACCATTGTATGAAGTGGTCATTGTGCATCAAATATTGTTTGGTGGAAACACTATATGTATGTCCGGATTGTGACAAAATGGCTTTTCGCCGCTTTTAGCAATACTAATATAACGATCATGTGGGGATTCGAACTATGTCATCTATGGATGATGAATGCTTTACCCCATAATGAACTAAACATACATGTTACTGAACATTTACTTAATTCTGGAGTGTTTTGCTTTACACGATACCAAGCGCTTGCAGAAGGGACACGGGACACTGTTGAAATATTGTATATAAGATTACCATCATGTGGTTTAAGTGTGTTTGTATCCCATACATAGCGACAGTGCTGATGAAACAGGGCACTTCTATAGCGTATAGGGTAAACAGTGATGTTTTAGGGCTAATACATACCTGTGTCAGGTAGCTAACCGTATACTTGGTCAATATTGATACAGTATAGACCACTGGAGGGGGACAACAATGTCGATCGTCTCTGTACAAACAATATCTCCCTTCAGAAGTGGCCACCACGGCTTATGACAATGTGCCCTGGGAAGATGCCGTGGCTTATCTCGGATAATTGGATATTACTAGCAGTGACGATCTTGTGTCTGAAGACCTGGCTGAACTCAACATCCTGGAACCTGATACCTCTATTCCTCCATCACTGGTATCAGACAATTAACAATTTGAAACTGACTTTACTATCAACTTTACAATTAACTTCACAACGGACCATGGCATGGACTTTAAAACGCACTTTACTGTGAACTAACGACGAGCTCTACAATGAACTTAACAATACACTCTATAATGGACTATTAACAAACCGTACGACGAATGTTACAAGGACCTATAAAACGAACTTAAATTTTTTTTCAAAAACGAAATCGGAACATGTGGTTCCTCAGGTCAACTTTACAATATTTGTAGATTTCTGTGTTTGTTTTCTATTACTGGCAATGTAATCCATATGAACCTATATGTGAGAACAATGCACAAACTTCACAAAAACTGACTGGTTGAGTTTAGTTTTACGCAGCACTCAGCAATATTACACCGGTCTGTAAATAATCGAGTCTGACAACCCAGTGATCAACAGCATGAACATCGATATACGCAATTGGGATGCGATGACATGTGTCAACCAAGTCAGCGAGTCTAACCACCTGGTCCCGTAAGTAGCCTCTTACGACAAGCATGGGTTACTGAAGACCGATTCTAACCCGGATCTTCACCATAAATTTTACATGTCAACAAGCTTCACGTCACATTTCACTCAAATAATTGTCTCTCCTAATTTACCGAAACGATTATCCCGTGGCTTGGCCTGTCTATACCAAATTTACTACAAATTATGCAAACATAAAAATCACACGTTTTACTATAAACCTTGCAGTGGACTTAACAACGTTAACATCCTGTCTTCAATGTTCGAAAATGATTAGTAACTCTTAACATGCGTATTTGCCAGTGTTGGCACCAAACCTGGAGAAATGTTAATCCGTCCATAAACTATTCTCACAAGTCAAGCACCTTCGTATTCTTTGAAGCGTGCGTAAAATATGGCCTTGACGGTACCGTAATCAGCTTCCAGGATTAATCTAGATTCACAGAGAAATTTACTCGGTGAATCTGTTATATACTGTTGTTTTTGATGTAACCACCAATTCTCACAGAGAATGCCCAAATTGAAAGACACAAATCGTAAAAAAATAAAGACAATATTTCTGTCACTTGTTGTTGCTGTTTTATTGAAGAAAGTGTCACGAACGAAAATCAGAAATTGTAGCATTCAATGGGAGCTTGTAAAAATTCCATCACATCTCATACAATACCACCCTGCACGATCGTTGTAATCTACGTGACTGTTCTTTATGGTGGCTGCATAACACATTGAAGGGAGATAGTTCAGTCATTAATCCCAGAGTGGTGTTTCGTTATGGAAACAACATTACATGTAACATCTTCTCCACTCAGTTGTGTTTGTTAGCATTATAACAATAAACTTTATCAAATCAAAGCTCTTGAAAATGTAATTTTATGTCATACTGTTAACCCTAAACGTGATATTTCTGTTGAGTGTACAGTTCTTTACGCAAAAGTTCTTTTCGCAAAAGAAGACGACAAAAAGAATCGACATCTGAGAGGTCAATATCATGAACTTCACTGACAACACAACATTTACAAAAAGTAATATTATTGATCAGGTTGTCGATGAATGCCTTTGTAACGTAGATTACACATTTGCACAAAAAACACTTGTTCAGATGAATAACATTCATTCCTTCTTTTTTTGTTATTCCCTTGTCCGTAATCCCGCTGGATCTCTGCATGAGTCTTGCTCATTCTGTCAAATTCTGACAGAATGAGCAAGACAATGATCAATGATAATTTTTTAATCTACGTTACCTTACAAACTTCTTCATTGGACGTAATAATCGTCCTCATATAGATTCATTTTACAACTTACCATATATGAAAGTCATTATTGCTACTTGATGAGCAATAAATAAAATATTCATAACAGCTACCGGAACATGTGATAGTTATGAAGGTATTACTTCATTCATTGCAATCTACGTTACCATACTTTGAGGAACGAGTACAAAATTGAGAGGAAAGATATGTATCACTTTTCTTAAGAGATCGAAATATCACGTTTAGGGTTAAGATCAATATATCTAAAAACTCTATGTGATATTAAAGCAATTGATACATGCTTCACGAAATACAACTTCTATCAATGTTTTTAAAGGATGGCTACCGACACCCAAATATAGTGATCATTTCCAAATGCTTCTACCGAAGAAATTCTCAACAGTAGAACAATTGTTTTGAAAGATTCTGACACTACATCTCTCCAATGAAGTAAATTAACAAACATTCTTACCTGTTTCATGGGGAATTACCCGAATGAAGATGAAGTTTCCCTTCAAAATATGAATTTCGTGAAATGTCACTGAAGTGCTGCGATCATGTGACAGCAACCAGTGGCAACTGTTGTAGGTTATCAAATTATTTGCCTGGGTTCTCTGACTATACTACGAAGCGAAATGTTCTATTTCCAGTAATATTTTGTAAGATTCCATATCAGGTGGTAACGTAGATTTCATAACGTAGATTACTTTCACCGTTTGCAAACTACCATGATCTTGCCTGGAAGCATATTGCACTCCCTTTTCGGTTTTATTACACTATGAAAACACAAAGCATTCATTCTAATCACTTTTATAGGTAGCTGTTATTCATGTTTCCATACAGTAATGGTAACGTAGCTTCATGCTTAACACAACTCTTTTTATAGACCGTGTTCGTCTTTGTGTGCGGTTATATATGGTATGATGTGTTCCAAGATGACACTTTTTGTACATATACTATATCCAGTGAACACTTGCGAGCTTTCAAAACAAATGTTTGTCAATATACAGTACAACCAGAAATTATTGAGAATTTAAAGATTGTAAATTTTATTATTTTTTTCACTCATTACTCACGTACTAAATGTGAATATTAGCAGAACATCACTCAACATTCAAAAACAGGTGAAGTTAGTATTTTGTCAAGTCACCATGGGCAGCAATGCAAGCTTCAATGCAGCGGGGCATACTACTGATCAAAGAAGTTAGAAAGTCGTGGTCCATGCTGTCCCAATATCGGACCACGTCTTCTTTCATTTCAGCAATATTTGTCAGATTTTTCTTATTGACACTTTCCTTCAGAAGTCCCCAAACATTTTCTATTGGATTTAGGTCAGGGCTATAGCTTGGCCAATCTAATAATGTCATATTTTGGGTCCCAAACCAGGCCTGTGAATGCTTTGAACGATGTTTTGGGTCGTTGTCCTGCTGGAAAATCCAAACATTTCCATGGAACACGTGAGCAGATGGAAGTAAATGTCCCTCGAGAATATCTGTGTACCGCTCACTGTTCATATTCCCTTCGAAGGTAGTCCAGAAGATCCAGGTTCTGAGGATCCCACGCACGGAAGTGAGGATGCCACGTGGAGGGGGACAGACTTGATCAAGTCGCCGCACGAAGCTATGTCCCAGGATGGCTAAGTGGACTGGCTTTGAAACAGGACCTTTAAAAAGTGTGTAGGCTATGGCTTGAATGAAGTCTTCAACAATGATGTCTGACAATGAGTTGTGTCAAACAATTTTAGCACAAGTGCCGTGATGCTCGTATCTGACTGCTAGGTATATATAGCCCGGGCGATTGATAAGTGTTTGTATTAAGCTCTGCATTGGGGTCACAGATGTCACAATCATTCATGGATTAAGACCTGTTGGGGCTTAAACCTGACACGACTCACTCATCTCACTCACTTATGCGATTAAACAACCAATCAACGATTGGCGCTTTCAGTCGTAATTTCCGCCACTTGGTTGGCTTCCATGTCTCACTCCAAAACGCTCGGATTAGGCATTACGATCAAAACATCAGAGCAAAGCTTGTGTGCCCCACCCAAACAAGTGCCTCGTCAAACATGACACCAATCAAGACTCAATTGAAGACAATGTTGTGAGTAAGAACTCACCATGAAGCTACTTTAGGAATGTAATTGTGTTTATCTTGTGTGAAGGTAACCTTTAGTAACAAACAATAAGAATTAAATATCACAAAAACCGTGTCTCCGTTTTCTCCCCAAATGGAAATAAAGACAATACCAAGGCTAAACGCAGCAATGAAAACGTTTTATTCATCCTTCCAGACAGCATCAAACTAGGTGCAAACATAAGAAAGTTGAGTTCGCCATCACACCAGGTGGAATTAAAGACAAAATATCCGGGCTAGTTCGTAGACATTGAAAGCATGTGCCCGCACCTGGGAACATTCCTTTCAATGCCTCGGCCGACCGACTGAATATTGAACCAAGTGTAGAAAATCACTTGAGCCAGGTTTTCGTTCATGTAAAGATCATGATGCCATGTTTCTCATAGAGAGGCCAAAACACAGTCTCAAGTCTATAACCGGTTTTAATCTGTATGCACAAAATATAAATATAGAAAACATTAAGACAAAAATATGTCAAAAATCTAAAAATACACGTGAACCAGGCTGGAATGCATATTCACCTATCGCTTTTATGTTGCAGAGTATGTCTAATCGGTGATTATGTATAAAACGGTTCAAGTTCAGAGAATATGACTCCTCAGAGAATTTGTACAATCCCTGAACAGTTCAGGGACTATGTCTCCTCAGAGAATTGTATATAACCCGTTAAATGTTTAACATCTTATAGATATGCAGGAAATATAAAAAATGCCTGTTTCATTCGGGTTATACATAATTCCTGAAGTTTTGAGGTATTCCCCAGAGGTCTTTTAGATATATCTTCCCTGAAATTGCTTTAACATAATTTACAAACAGTTGATGTCATTGTATTTTTAATAACAGAGATTGTATTATGGTCTTTGATGTTCAGTGAGGTAACTTTCATCATATTAGCTGTAAGAGCAATAACAAAATATATGAACGTTGAGTATATGTCTTAAATAGGATTTGTAAAAGTAGCACATGCATGTGAACAGTAGTTACCACTGTAAAACAGAAACGTTACACGATAAACAGTACAACAAAATCCTTGGTTAGAAGCCATATCTCCTTCGAAGAATAGCATTTCTAAAATTGAGGGACAATAAAAGTTGAAAGTTTGTACTGAACGTATTGAGAGAGAGAGGATAATGTAAATCTGTAAATCTTGTACTACTTGTGTACTATGTGTGTAGTATGTACGTTGCATACATTCTTGTAATAGGTGTACTATGTGTGTAGCATACATTCTTGTAATGTGTGTAGTATGTGTGTAGCATACATTCTTGTAATGTGTGTAGTATGTGTGTAGCATACATTCTTGTAATAGGTGTAGCATGTATGCAGCATACACTCTTATGTGTGTAGGATACATTCGTGTAATAGGTGTAGTATGTGCGTAGCATATATTCTTATAACGTGTGTAGTATGTGTGTAGCATACATTCTTAATGTAATATGTGTGTAGCATACATTCTTGTAATATGTGTAGTATGTAGCATAGCATACATTCTTGTAATGTGTGTAGTATGTGTGTAGCATACATTCTTGTAATAGGTGTAGTATGTATGCAGCATACATTCTTGTGTGTAGTATGTGTAATAGCATACATTCTTGTAATAGGTGTAGTATGTGTGTAGCATACATTCTTGTATGTGTAGCATGTAATGTATGTGTGTAGCATGTAATGTGTGTAGCACATTCTTGTAATAGGTGTAGTAGTATGTGTGTAGCATACATTCTTGTAATGTGTGTAGCATGTGTGTAGCTTACATTCTTGTAATAGCATACATTCTTGTAATAGGTGTAGTATGTGTGTAGCATACATTCTTGTAATAGGTGTGGTGTGTGTAGCATACATTCTTGTAATAGGTGTAATGTGTGTAGCATACATGTGGTGTAGTATGTGTGTAGCATACATTCTTGTAATGTGTGTGTGTATGTGTGTAGCATACATTCTTGTAATAGGTGTGCATACATTCTTGTATGTGTGTAGCATACATTCTTGTAATAGGTGTAGTAAGTGTGTAGCATACATTCTTGTAGCATACATTCTTGTAATATGTGTAGTATGTGTGTAGCATACATTCTTGTAATATGTGTGTAGTATGTGTGTAGCATACATTCTTGTAATGTGTACAGTATGTGTAATGTGTAGCATACATTCTTGTAATGTGTGTGTAGTATGTGTGTGTAGCATACATTCTTGTAATGTGTGTAGTATGTGTGTACATTCTTGTAATGTGTGTAGTATGTGTGTAGCATACATTCTTGTAATGTGTGTACATTCTTGTAGTATACATTCTTGTAATGTGTGTAGTATGTGTGTAGCATACATTCTTGTAATGTGTGTAGTATGTGTGTAGCATACATTCTTGTATGTGTGTAGTATGTGTGTAGCAATGTGTGTACATTTCTTGTAATGTGTGTAGTATGTGTGTAGCATACATTCTTGTAATAGGTTGTAGTAATGTAGTGTGTGTAGCATACATTCTTGTAATAGGTGTGTAGCATACATTCTTGTAATGTGTAGCATACATTCTTGTAATGTGTGTATGTATTCTTGTAATAGTAGCATACATTCTTGTAATAGTGTAGTAGTGTGTAGCATACATTCTTGTAATAGGTGTAGTATGTATGTTGTAGCATACATTCTTGTAATGTGTGTATGTGTGTAGCATACATTCTTGTAATGTGTGTAGTATGTGTGTAGCATACATTCTTGTAATGTGTGTAGTATGTGTGTAGCATACATTCTTGTAATGTGTGTAGTATGTGTGTAGCATACATTCTTGTAATGTGTGTAGTATGTGTGTAGCATACATTCTTGTAATGTGTGTAGCATGTGTGTAGCTTACATTCTTGTAATGTGTGTATGTGTGTAGCATACATTCTTGTAATAGGTGTAGTATGTGTGTAGCATACATTCTTGTAATGTGTGTAGTATGTGTGTAGCATACATTCTTGTAATGTGTGTAGTATGTGTGTAGCATACATTCTTGTAATGTGTGTAGTATGTGAGCAGAAGATACATGTAAGTTGCATGTGTATGAATAATTCATATTACCTTATAAATAAGTCTATGCAAATGCGAACTTGTAAATATCTGTGTGTGTATGCATGTATATGGACAATTGTGTATGGTTTGATGAAAGCATTTATGTATACAACGGCAAGCCTATACGTTTGGAAGTGAATGTATAGATTGTGTAGATATTTAGTTAACCAGCTTGTAATTGCTTACCTGAAGATTCTCCGTTGTCCCTAGTTTTTGGGTTGTTCCTCCTATAAAGGCGCATCTTGTATTTTTGTTTCTTTTATTAAGCCATATCATGGTTATGGCTTACTTTATTTTCCTTTCTATTTTCTTTTCATTGTTTCACTCAAAATCATGTTACACAGTGTCAGTTGACCTATACCTACATCAAATTACAACAAACGTATTTACATGTATTAGTTACTTTAGTTCAGTTTGTGTGTGTCTACCTCCATGTAATCACCCACTGGAACCCACTGTCCTACCTGATACGACTATATGTATGATACTTGATTATGGCTGATATTGAGCAGTACAGACAGGCAGTGGGTTCCTTTGATGCAAAACTACAGTCAAAATCTGCTGTCCGATTTATGAAATCCATACACAGTTTTAAGTTCTTGTGTCTCTACAGCACCCAAGTATCTGTAATTGCCTCTCTCATCCTTCTCTGCTGTGGCGATATCCATCCGAATCCTGGGCCGAAATATTTCAGAGACCTTAAAATAATACATTTGAACGTACGCAGTTTGAAAGACAAAACTGATTTACTTGACGCAGAATTTCGATCTTATGACGTTATATGTCTTACTGAAACCTGGTTGCATGCAGACATTCGTAGTGTTGATATAGCAATACCTGGATATCACCTACCATTCAGGAAAGATAGGCAAACGCGTGGTGGCGGTGTCGCGATCTATGTCAAAAGCAACTTACACGCCAAGCATATGGACAACCTTGACACCCCCGGGCTCGAGGCGGTGTGGATACAGATAAAGTGTAAACACCGTTGTTACCTAATCGGATCCGTCTATCGAGCAGATAAGAGCGCGGGGTACTGGGATCTTATTGAGGAATCTGTCGGTAACGCCGTCGACCTGAACATGTATACTATCGTTGTCGGTGACTTTAATATAGACGTCCTTCGGGAAAATCGAACTAAAATTAGATAACCTTCAATCGATGTATGACCTTAAACAGATTATATCGGTACCAACTAGAATTACAGCACATTCAAGTACCTTGATAGATCTGATTTTTGTTTCGAATATTAAAGCTGTAAATGACTCGGGTGTCCTTGACCCTATCTGCAGTGACCATTGTCCGATATTTGTGACCATCAAACAACCAATTCCCCTCCTTATAAATTATAAGAGGAAAGTTTATTACTATTCGTTAGTTGATACTGTAAGCATGAACAAGAGTGTCAATGATATTGATGGTGATATTTTATTTTCTTCCAATAATATAGATAAGATTGCAACCGATTTAACATCCACAATAATGAAAATCTGCGATCAACATATACCAAATAAGACTGTCACTATTAGACCTGCAGATCCGCTCTGGATGACGAGTCAAATACGTTCTTTGATTCGGAAACGTAATCGCCTACATAAAATTGCAAAGAAATGTAACCATCAAACGAAGTGGGCTAACTTCAGATCAGCAAGAAATATAGTTACTTCCGCTATTAGAACTGCTAAACAAATTTTCGTTTCTAAAATTGAAGACTCGGTTAATACCTCGATCGGTACGAAAACGTGGTGGCGTCTGACGAAAGGGTTCATAAAATCACGTAACAATGATTATCAATTTGGGACAATTATCTTTAACGATACAATCTATAATGACCCTGAAGAAATCACAAATGTCTTTAACAATTACTTTATC
The DNA here is from genome assembly GCF_003918875.1 of Haliotis rubra. Lineage (NCBI taxonomy): Eukaryota > Metazoa > Mollusca > Gastropoda > Lepetellida > Haliotidae > Haliotis > Haliotis rubra. The sequence goes on along the minus strand of NW_025765389.1, from coordinate 79,939 downwards.
GCTCAGTCGACTATTGCTGATCCAAATCGAGATTTGCACGATACCGAGTTTCCTTGCAGCCCAAAATTAACTAACATCACTTTAACCCGCGATGACGTCAGAGATATTTTAATGTCACTGGACACATCAAAAGCGACCGGTCCGGATGGGATAGGAAATAAAGTACTTAGATATACCGCAAATAGTCTAACATCCATATTATTCAATTTGTCCCTTAGCCTGTCAATTTTTCCCAGTCCATGGAAAGAAGCATCGGTAATACCTATTCACAAGAAAGATAGCGTACATGAATGTTCTAATTGCCGCCCTGTCGCACTCACATCTTGTTTATCGAAAGTCTTTGAGAAATGTGTATTTAAATATGTATTCAATTTCCTAAGAGATAACGACTTAATGACAAATTTACAATCAGTATTCATGCCAGGAGACTCCACAACAAATCAATTAACCTTTTTTGTACAACTTTATAGCCAAAGCTCTTGACGATGGAAAAGAGGTTAGAGCAGTCTTCTGCGACATAAGTAAGTTAGTAAAATATGGCATAGAGGAATTATTTATAAACTGAAAACCTATGGTATCCAAGGCGAACTATTACAATGGTTTGAAAGTTATTTAGAAAATAGAGTACAACGGGTCGCAATTAACGGCTATAAATCTGACAAGAAAACTGTACTAGCTGGAGTACCTCAGGGCTCTGTCCTTGGACCACTTCTTTTTTCTGATATACATCAATGATATTGTATGTGATGTTGACAGTAACATTCGTCTCTTTGCGGATGACACCTCATTATATGTTATCATAGACGATCCATCAGTTGCTGCTACCTGTCTTAACAAAGATCTAGATAGAATTTCACAATGGGCCCGTAAGTGGCAGGTTACATTTCATCCAAATAAAACCGAAACTACTCAGTTCTCACGTAAAACGAAACCGTCTCTAAAACCGAACCTATTCATGGACGGAACAATCATAAAAGAAGTCAAAAGTCATAAACTTTTAGGATTAACACTCCAAAGCGATTGTACGTGGAATGATCACACCAATGATATTGTACGTAAAAATCGCCCTATAATCAGTTGTCTGAGGAGTTTTAAATACCGATTATCACGTAAAACGTTGGATATTATGTATACATCCTATATCTTGCCAATATTTGACTATTGTTCGCATATTTGGGATAACTGTACTTCTGAGCAATCGTGTACATTAGAAAATTTACATCTTGATGCTCTGAGAACTATATGTGGTGCCGTTCGTGGCACAAGTCATAACAAACTTTATAATGAAACCAAATCTCAGTCCATGCAAGATAGAAGGAATTGCCAGAAGTTAACTTTTTTCTATAAGATGTACAACAACCAATTGCCAAAATATCTCTGTGACCTGATTCCAAACTCCGTCTCCGGAACTACAAACTACAGCTTGAGGAATAACTCTGAAATACAAGGAAGTTACAGTCGCACTGCCTCTTATGCTAAATACTTTTTACCTGCCACAATAAATTTATGGAATGCCCTACCAAATTCCAAAGCGTCATGTAATCTCACAGAATTTAAAAACCTAATTACAAAAACTGAAAATAAGATTTACTTTGACCTTAATTATGACACTCGTTTTTGCCAAATCGTTCACTGCCGCCTCAGGCTCGGATGTAGCGACCTAAACGCCGATAAGTATAACAGACATTTAAAAGACAGCCCTTGTTGTTCTTGTGGACATCAGAGTTAAAACGCCCTACACTATTTCCTCACTTGCCGTAACTATACTCGGATAAGACTTAATATGTATTTTTACACTACCGGTTATAACCTGGATACCATTCTTAAGGGAAACAAAGAACTTACTCCCTGTGTAAACCAGAAAATAGTTGAATCCGTCCACGATTATATAACCAAGACACAACGCTTTAAATGTTCTCAGGAAAATAATTAAATTTACTCAACAACCTTCTCATGATTGATTTATATTTCTACAATGGCTTGTGAGACACACACAACTGTAACTCTCTTATGACTACTTAGAGAATAGTTGTATTTCATGTAATCTGTATATATTTATACATTTAAAAATATTATATTTATGCAATGGTCAGTATCGATGACGTCAAATCCTCCATTTTCATGTTGTATTATATGTTGCATGGGGGCGGTGTTAATATAAGCAGTAATGCTTGTTCACCAATCCCAATTCATCTTCATGAATAAAAATATGTTTAAATCATAATGTAAATCTCTCGGAGACCAACACAAGTGCGGGCTGTACTTTTCACCAAGGACTTCAACTGCCGAGTTCTTGTAGATCTCATGGAGGCAAACAACGGACTGAAGTTGTTACCAGGGTAGAAGTAAATGAGACAAGTGCATTTCGAGTTCTGGTAGCAACGAAGAGCATTGTTTCAACAATTTTTGCCCAAAATGTCTTTGTAATCTGGTTATATAAACAAATGGGCAGTTTGTTCAGGACGTGTCCACATATGTACTTGGCGCGACCTCCAGCAGCAGCTGAAGATACATCTCTATCTTTTCTGGAAACAAGAATTGAGAGAGTAAGGTACATGAGCAGTATGTACTCTATAAAGAATTATGTTACGAAGTAAGCAACCTCATGGCCACCAAAATTTCCCCACTTTTTGCTTTTCTGTTTCATTGTGCATATGAACCGGATTAACAGGGATATACATGATCTGATATCATTTAATATCTGTTTCATATTCAGATACATGAATAAAGATTCAGATTGACAAACCATTTACCACCAGACTGTAAAACAAGAGGATTGACTTGAACCTTTCCATTCTGTGCTGGAGAATATTTCTCTCATATGACGACGTACATGCTTGTGTAGGTGTATGTGCGGCTGCTTGTACTAGCCCAGACTGAAGCTGGTTTTATAGTGCAAGCCCACTGAGATACCATGCCGCAGTGAAGCATGAATACCCCACTCAGACACATTATACTGACTCCGAGCCGACCAGTCCTTGTTGTACCCATTAATGCCGAGCGCCAGGCAGGGATCAACAAGTACCATATTTTAACGTCTTTTGGTATGACGCGGTCGGGGATCGAACCCGACACCTTCCGCTCTCCGGGCGACGCTCTAACCACTACACCACGGAGGCGGTCTCATAACGTTTGAGATACAATCGAACATACTCTTTCTACAAACAAAAGTATAGAGTGTCTTGCTCAAAACTTGTTTGACCAAGATAGCAACATTAAAAAATTCAACATATCTTTACAAAAGGTTTGGGATAAACTTGGATGACATTTCCATGATTGACAAAAACTGTGTCAGATTTTCACCAGAACAACTCCTTTATGCAGGTGAACAACTGACTTAATGCATTTGTTTGTCACGGGTACCACCTATGGGGGACGATGGTGTCACTCACCTGCTCCCTTTTTGTCGGTCTCATATTTTACTAACTTCTACGAGATTTCTAATGATTTCGAAAAGTTAATTTCGCTTGTATCGTTTGAAATGCCATGAATGATTTGTTTCCAAAATGAAGTAATAATGAACAATGCATCACCATACCCACGTGCACAATATATGCACGCGTTAATTTTGCAGCTGGTAATAATGTTGATGTGGCAGAGTGGGTATATTGGATTAAAATAGCATGGCAGCTAATGAACATCCGATGAAAGTTAAAACCTGCTCATGACACACCGAATCAAGCATATATATATATATATATATACTCTTCTATACCTACCAAACCACCTTGGTTTTAAGTTGAAGTAGATGAGAGGGAAATAGATGATGAGACCTCCGACAACGAATGCGACAGCATACAGCAGCTCAACCCGGGGATTATCTACAATAGGTGCCACAACCAGGAACAGACACAACAGCATGAAGATAATGGGGATGAGGATTGGAATCTGAAAGAAGAAGTGAGTGAGATGGATTTAACACGTATGTTTATGTTTATGTCATATGTACAACCACTGTTGCCAAAATGTTAAAGTGTTCTTTAAATGATAAGCAATATATGTAGACTATGAAAACGTAGTTGCTATTACAACATCCTTGTCAGACATTATAAGATTGACATGATTTCAAAAGGAGAACTGATACAAGAATAGGTAACATTTCTTCCAGACTCAATAGGCTTTTTCTAAAAAGTGAAGAAATGCTGGACAATGATTTTTGGAACCCTGAGACATTACGTTTCAGGGCACAAAGAGATCATGTTTGTGTAACATTGAATGCATGTTAGATTATGACAGAGGAAATGTCCTTTCGAACAAGTGAACGAGTCAGTTTGGTTTCACACCGTTTTTTAGCAGTATTCCTTCAATATGATAGCGGGCCACACCAGAATGAGCTTTACACATTGTACCCACGTGGGAAACTGCACCACTGATGCAGCTATTATCATAGCTGTCTTCATTACCATATCACTGCTTATAACAAATTGTCATTGTATCTGTAATATCATTGAAGTTGTACTACCACCTATTTTTGTACTACCATTTTAAGTACTTCACAGTGATTTGTAAACTTAGAAAATATTAGAGTTTAATATTTCACATATCTTGGTTGCTTGTCGGTTACCCACCACTGATTTCCGGTCAGCATATTTTTTCAAATTGGGACTCGACACGTAACAATAAGTTAAACCTGTTTGTTATCTTCATGGTGTAGACTGGATGTATAGATGTACTTGGTACAAAGTCTTTTCGAAACCTTCTGCAACCTGAGTGAGCACTATTTCTAGTACAAACTTTTGGAAACTACGCGAAAGTCTATGTCTTCGGATCATTCGTAGCGTAACGTATAAGACAGCATTACTTGTATTCCTACAGTCATCGGACTCAGCTTTGAAAAGAAACAAGAACGAATATTTATGGTTTTAGCTACCTGAGCAATTGAGTGTGTGAGTGAATGAGTGAGAGAGAGACCAATATTCCAGCAATATCACGGCGGGGGACACCAGAATGGGCTTCACACATTGTGCCCGTGTGGGGATTCGAACCCGGATCTCCGGCGTGACGAGCGAACGCTTTAACCACTAGGCTACCCTACCGCCCACCTGAGCAATTGAGGCGAGAGAGTAGAGTTTAATACCTTTATCCGTTTCGGGTCGTCCTTTACTTTGAACCTCAGTACAATACAGCTTAGAGCACACGCACCATAAAAGACCCAGTTTGTGAAGCTGAGGAACGTGATGAGGCTGGTGATGGTTCCTTGTAGCACCATGAAGATAGCGATCAGCACCTGCAGCCGAGTGGGTTAATGAGTTTAGTTTTACGCCGCTTCTAGCAATATTCCAGCTTTTAGCAATATTCCATGGCGGGGGACACCAGAAATGGGCTTCACACATTGTACCCATGTGGGGAATCGAACTTAATCGTGACGAGCGGACGATTTAACCATTAGGCTACCCCCACCTGCATCCGACCAACAACACACTGGACATGCGGTGGGCTGAGATGAGTGTGAAGGGGTTCAAATTTAAAGGTCACATGCAACCAAAAAATCAAACATAATTAAAACACAATTATCACTTATTCATGACATATAATATACATTGCTTGTTATGAAAAAACATATAAACAAAATTATAAGCGTAAAATCGCAAATCAAAAGTGCAATATTGTGTACTTGGGTTTACTTCCCAAGAAACGAAGCAGCCGGGATACCGAACCCAGTCAGAGCGGGTGGGTGTGCACTCAAGTGTAACGGCTGGTTCATTTTCAGATGCCCTCACGGCTCATTGTGTGTGTGTGTGTGTGTGTATAGAGATGTTGGGTTTTGTAAATACATGCTCATTTTTTGTGTATAACATTTTACAATCAACAGACATCATAACATGTCATGTGTTCAAGTATCACACCTGCCTGTCTGTGTAATTTATGGTGTATAGCCTGATTGGTGTTAAGTTCAAATTGCATGTGGTCAGTGATAGCAGCTGTGTATTGAATATTGTCATTAGCAGACAGGCAGGCAGACACACAGGTGTCAATAAAACAAGACATTGAGTTTTGTCTGTGACAACGACATATCTATATCACAGTTAGAGATTCTGTCAACGCTAAATAATGGCATTGCTTTTAAGTATCGAACTGAGAAAGTGACTCGGTAAGAAGAACGTGTGGTGAAATAGACAAATGAAATTATATAAACAGTTTATTTACTGTCATAACATATAAAAAGCTCGCGCCTGTGAGATATCAACAAAACATTAGAAAAATAGCTCACACCAAAGCCTTCACCGAGTATTCACCGGACAACCCACTTCCAAGCTGCGCGAACCTATTTCACTGCGCACGTGCTATGAGCGCAGCCCAGCTGTTGAAACCAGTTTTCCCTCGAAAAGTCGGGGGAAAATTAGTGAAACGTTTGAACTCCGATTTCGCGCGGGTTTTTTCATCGCGTTATTTTTCAACTTTTTAAGTTGAATTTGCATTTTTGACGATTTGTTTCGGTAAGTCCATTCCGAAAGGTATCAGAATCTGCAAAGTTTTGTTTTACGTTGCATGAGACCTTTAACTATCCTCCGCCATATAGCTGGAATATTGCTGAGTGCGGCGTAAAACTAAACTCACTCATTTAACTATCCTATATTTCAGTCACATTGTGACAAGAGCAAACTGTAAAAGCAAGTACTTTAAATGAAAGTAAAAAGTAGTGTCATTATCATAAATACATTTAACATGAACAAACAAAACATACAAAACACTACTCACTACAACTCACATGACAAATAATTGGGGGCATTGGCGTGTACCTCTTCACATTGATAAATGACAGAAACTCCCACCAATTCCCATCACGGGCTGCAGCAAACTGTATTCTTAGAGGCAGAAAGAGTAAAGGTAGACACATGATACAAATATTTAACTTCATGGACAGTGGATAGGTTACCTTATCAACTGACAACTCGACTATGTAGCAAGAATGTTAAACATGCAATCATACCAGTATCTCTGTGAAAAGAAAGCAGCAAATTCATGTAGGGTGAATATTCTTCAGAAAGGACACAATAATAACCCCTGCCTTATATATTATCTTACCTCACACATAAATGTCGCTTTCTGATTGGCTGAGCGCTCTTCTATTATTTTCAATGTACCCCGCTTACAAGCGAGTAAAATTTCTATGTACCCCGCTGTCAATGGCAACTCATTTGGTACTTGGTGGTAGTAATTCTTTATCTCGAATAACATTGAATCACGTATGATGTACGGAAATTACCGATGTTTTGCGAATGCAAATCGATGGAAGGGAGATAACTCTAAATCTGTTTTTCTTGTCAGCAAAATCTAGCGATGGCTACAGAAAGATTTGTACCGGTGCTTCAAACAATTCAAAATTAACATTAAGGTGTTCGGTAAGATAAATACGTTGTTCACTGGTCCCCCGGGGCCCATGGGTTGATGTACCCTCGATGTTTGTTTATGTTCCGAAGGGCTCAGGGAACATAAACAAACATCGAGGGTACATCAACCTATGCCCCCCTCGTGACCAGTGAACAACTTATAATGTAGCTCTGCCAGAGTACCGAAAGCATATTGCTTGAACAGAACAGAGAGCGTCAACTTGATTTGTGTAAGCTATGGCGACCTTTCGACTAAAAAAACATGCTTTTGTATGTTATACGGCAGTAAACTGGTGTCCAAATCACCCTGCCCCAAAATCGGAGTTCCTCCTTTTTAATGATCTATATGAAAATATGTGCATTTTGAATATGGATCTCTCTGGAGTTGAGGTTATATATTTTGATGACGATTTCAAAGATTAATAATAATAATAATAATAATAATGACATATTCTCCGAAAAGTTCTTGGTGGGTTCGACTAGGCAGCGTTTCCTGGGAGAAGTCCCATTCGCTGTCTGGGCTGCGTGTAGAGGGGGCGAGGGCCCTGAGCTGATGATGAGCCTTACCAGCCTGACTGTGCCAGGATAACCCGAACCCTCTCTGCTGCATATGATCTTTAATCTGTAAAACATAATAATAATAAGGGCCTGATGATGTACGCCTCTCCGTGGTGGGCCTAGATAGGGGAATTTTATTCCCTGAACTAAACGTACATCACCCAGTTAGGGCTGACCCCCCGAAGCTGGTTTTACACTGGGTTACCGAAAGCCAAGGAGAATATCATCATTCAACCTGCGCAGCCCAGTCAGCCTTCCTCCGGTAGTCAAACCAACCTTACTGGAGATGGGACTTGCCCCAGGAGAAGGCACAGCACCCGATCAAGAATATCTTGGTCAAAACGATCTGAAAACCACACTACTAGAGTGTGCAAGAGCGACAGGATGGCCTGCAAATCCACGAATAAACGGCAAGTCGCTTAAGCTGCATTGGGACAATGCCATGCCCATGTATGCTTTCCTGACGGAGCAAAATCTCCGAGATCAATTCCGGCGGCTTAAAAATCTCATGCCCCGTGAGCCAGTTCAGCCCATAACTAGTGCCCGTCAGGAACCTTTGCATGAGCAGAATGCTCAAGTGGCAGCAGACCCAAAACTTCTGATGGACGTCCGTGTTAACCTCTCTCCTCTTCCTGATGGAAACTCTTCCGGCACAGAGCCAGTTGGCCCCGAAATTTCGGATCCTCACTCTTCTTCTTCCTCAGTTGCAGATCTTTCTGAAAATCCTGTGTATATTTTGTTTCATTCTATTTATGATGAAATATCTGATTTACCTTTAGAAAAACGGAGGCCAATTAAACAAATAACAGAATCTTTTCCCAAAAAATGAAATTAATTTATTAAATGACATTATTGATATGAAACTTTCTGTGGACTGTTCATTACATGAAGTTAATTGTTGTGTCTATTCTGCCGCTCGAACCTTGGAGGAACTTCACACAGTTTCCAAAGAAAACACAGCCAATACTAAGAACAATACACCAAAGAAAAAACGGTTTCAAGTGAAACTAACAGAAACTAGAAAATACGTTTCCTGGATAGAGCTTTGCCTGAAGTTAAGATCATCAGGGAATCCTATGTCTAAACGACAAAAGGCAATTTGGAGAAAATTAAAACTGAAATACAAAACAATGAAAGAAAAGATACTTCTCCAAATTGTCGATTCCCTGAAGGCAAAAATAAAGGTTTGGACTGAAAGAAAGAAAAAATGGGAAAAGAAAAATAAATTTATCAAACAAAATAAACTTTTTAGAAACAATGAAAAGCACTTCTACAGGCAACTGAAAACAAAGGGTGATGGTGAACATGACAAACGGCCTCCCATGGATGCCAATGAAAGGTTCTGGAAACAGTTGTGGTCTGTACCTGGCAACAGTAACCTTGAGGCACCATGGGTCCGTGATTATGGCCATGCAATGCATGAGAAGGTAACTAGGTCGTTTGTCTGTTACATCTCACCAGATTGCCTGAAAAGTGTTATAAAAAAGTCCAAATCTAATACAGCTCCAGGGCCTGATGGCATTCGAAACCGGTATTGGAAACTGTTCCCCTGTGACCAAACACCATTACTACACTGTTTCAATACTCTCGTGGACACAGGTGATGTTCCTCCATGGTTCTGCAAAGGTCGCACAATACTTTTCCCCAAGAAAGGAGACTTGACTGATCCCAAAAACTTCCGCCCTATCACATGTTTGAATACACAATACAAAATATTCACAGGGTGTTTGACAAACCTCGTGTCATCTTACTGCTCTTCCAATGATATAATTTACAGAGAGCAGAAGGGAGCAAGAAAGGGATGTTGGGGGTGCAAGGATCAACTTCTTGTACAGAAAATGATTTTGGAAGGGGCTAAAACATATCACCGCAACCTCTCCATGTGCTGGATTGACTACAAAAAAGCATACGACTCTGTCCCTCACGTATGGATTCTGAAGTCTCTTCATTGTATTGACCTCCCTGAGCGACTACTTGATTTACTCAAGTCTTTAATGAGTTGCTGGTCGACTCAACTTGAGATGTACTCGCAAGGGCAGGTGCAGACTTCGGAATCTATTCCAATCAGAAGGGGAATATTTCAGGGGGATTCCTTTAGTCCTTTGTTTTTTTGTCTGTCTTTAAATCCTTTGAGCTTTCTGCTCAATAAAGAGGAGGGTTACCATCCTGGACCTCCTCAGCACAGATCCCTAACACCTCTTACTCATCTCCTTTACATGGATGACATCGAGCTCCTTGCCAAAGGAGATTCCAATCTGAAAGAGCAGGTTCTCTTTGTCGAGTCCTTTTCTAATGATATTGGCATGACATTTGGACTCGACAAATGTAATACTCTTCATTTGAAACGTGGCAAGGTAACTAATGACGGATCGGTCAAGTTACAAGGGGGAGGCGTTTTTGATCATCTTGTGGAAGATCAGGCCTACACCTATCTTGGAATGCAAGTTCGAGACAAGCTCCAGAATGCCCAGATTCAAGACAAACTTCGGGCCGAGTACAAATCTCGTTTAAAGAAAATCTGGAGCTCAGAGCTAACTGCTCGAAACAAGGTCAAAGCCACCAATACTTTTGCTGTGCCAGTCTTTTCTTATTCCTTTGGAGTAGTTGATTGGACAAAACAAGACATCCAGAGTCTTGACCGTCTGACCAGAAGGATCATGTCTGATAACAGAGCCCAAAACCCTCGTTCCTCTCTTCACCGTTTATACATGCCAATCAATTCTGGAGGTCGGGGTTTGATTAATGTGGAGGCTCTTCATGACAGAATTTTATTGTGTACTTTTGCACATATTTATTTATCGGATGATCCTCTAGTGATGTATGTGAAGACTCATGATGAAAGCAAGGAGTTCCACAGCTATTTTAAGCGTGCCAAGGTTGTTGGACAGAATCTGAGATTTGAGGTTGATTTTGTTGATGGTGATGTACTGCTGGACGGTACAGTGATGGGAGTAAACCAGGTGAAGTCCTTCACCAAGTCTGCCCAGAGTCGGTCTTTTGTGGAGAAGCTTTCTGAGAAGCCATTGCATCGTGTGTACATGCAGTGTGTTGAACAGAATAGCAATCCCACCGACTCCTTCGCCTGGATGAAGTCGGCTGGTCTTAAATGTGAAACGGAGGGCTTCCTTTTTGCTGTTCAGGACCAGTCACTTCCCACTCACATTCGCCTAAATGTGATTCTTAAAGAAAATATCAATATGAAATGTCGACTTTGCAATGAATTCACAGAGACTGTCCAACACCTTGTCAGTGGATGCCCTTCCTTGGCACAAACAGCATATCTTAAACGACATGATGGCATGGCTCGCTGCTTTTACTACCGTCTCCGACATGCCTGTGACTTTGACTCCGAGGTCCATCCATGGTACGACCCTGAACATGTCCAGGGCGTCATGGAAAATGATGCTTTCAAACTTCTGTGGAATAGGCCCATATACAGCCTGAGGAGAATTCCAGCCAACAAACCTGATCTTGTCCTTTTTGATAAAGCCAATGAATTTATATATATCATTGAATTTTCTGTCCCTTTTGACACCAATGTGATTGGCAAGATTCAGGAAAAGAATACTAAGTATGCGGACCTCGCCTTTGAAATGTCTCGCTTGCATCCCAAGTACACTGTCGTCAGGCTCCCCATTGTTCTCGGTGCTCTAGGTTTGGTACCTCCTGATCTCATTGTGCCTTCATTGTTAGCGCTATGAGCATACCTAGAGTGATAACAATAAAGGCACAGCACATTATTACCCCGGATAACCCAATCTGCCTGTTAGGCGCTAGAAGGTTATAGTCATATTACTTTTTCCACCGGGTACCCATTTTCCTGTTGGGTGAACAGAGACAATTTTGAACAAACTCTCTTGCCTAAGGTGGGACCATATGTGTCACATGTGCTTCGTTGTGGGGCAGGACTCAAGTCCTAGAAACTCTCAAGAATCAAGCTGCCAAACACGGTCATCCATCCAAGGACTGTCCAAGCACGACGTTGCTTAACTTCAACTGATTCGTGACCTGAGCTTTGAGCAAAGGGAATCTTGTTTTACATTTTGCACATCTTTTCAGCCAAAAGGGTCAGTATCAGCCCTGATCATGTTCAATTCGTATCATACAAAATAAGATTCTTGCATCAACGTATCGAAAGGTTACTCGTATCTCGACAAATAACTTTGTGGTGCATAAATGTTGCTGACTCATAAGCATTACAAACCTTTCTGACATTTCCCATAATGAACTACTCACCGAGAATTTGTTCCCATTCCACCATTAGCGCTGCCGAACACAGACATCATGACAGAGATCGGGATAATCCAGGAGGCTGAACCCAGGACCCTGTCTCCCCAGGTCTGGTTGGAAACAGTGAGTTGGGTTTAACGTTTGCCAGTTTGATGCGCGGGGAATGGCCAGTGGGATGCTCATCCTGGACCAATACCACTTTGATGAAACCCTTGTGTAGGGTGCTGGCTAAGCTTAAGTGAGTATGTTGTTCTTACGCAAGTCTCAACATTGTAACTGCTATGCCACAGAGATCAGTTCAGTGGTAAAGCCAGAAATGTGCAATCAATGAGAGCAAGTATGACAATAAAATCTTACGTTCCTGGCGCACCGAAGGTTTATGATCAACATGTATGACAATGTGTTAACGTTATCAAGGAGAATTGGCATTCGAATAAAACATCTTAGGTTCCTGGCGCACCGAAGGCACGCAGCTGGTGGACAAGAAGACTACTGGCCACTTGTATGCACAGTGTGCATGCTAACAAAACACATGGACATTCATTCATTGGTTTAATCATTAGCTAACATCAAAACCTGTCAGAAAATCAACTCCAGATTATGATCAATACCAGTATTGATGGATCCCATCTTTCAATAAATGTACCTGTGCCACGGCCGATGACTGATACAGCTCCTGACGGGTCATGACAGCAAGATAGGAGATGTTGGTGAGGATGTAGACAACAGCGACTATCGACACACCGATGATACTCGACAATGGGCCGTTTCTGGATGTTAAGGACGCCAGTTATTTAAAGAAAATGATATCAACTTCAGTGTTCCACTACAGAGTTTCTCTTGCAGAATGATGTACCGTTAGGTAGGAGTGTTATCTTAAAGTTTGTACAGTTTTAGATATTTCCAAACAAGCGAAATGCTCATCCATATTTACGACAAGGTGTCTCTTCGGACCATGAAGTTTTATCCCTGGATCTAAGTCAAGACTAAAACGGTAGGTTCCATAATGATTAATAGTCCAATATTACATATTTTGTGTAAAAAGTGAAAGTGAGTTTTTGATTTGAAAAGTATATTCATGAAATAACAAGTGCACCACACGATTGTAAATATATCTTAATCACATAATGTCATTCTCAAAATGATCGAAGCTTAATGTTGATTGGTTGGTTGTTGTTTAACACCGCACTCAGCAATATTCAAGCTTTATGGCGGCGGTCGAAGCTTATATTTTCAATCACTAAATCAACATTATATATCGCGAAGGAATACAATGCCTGAGTGAACTGCCCCATGTTTGTTTACATTCGCACTTACCTAATGGAAACATCCATCTCAGTATTCATGGGGACCATTGAGCAATAGCCTTATTAAGAAAGTAGGCATCATGCTGAACCTTATCAAGGAAGTTCTTGTTTGGTGTTCTCATTTGCATATTTTTCACATTGTGAAAAGAAGCTTATCGGATTAGTTCGATAGCACAATGGTAAACATGACTACCTTTGTGGATTCTTCACCTCCTCTATCAAGAAGTTCACATTGTTCCTTGAAAGACAAAGATTGCATATGATTTCTTCCATATCAACATATGTGCGTATGCTGACTAAACACACATGAATATATAATTATTGTTGAAAAAGTCTCATGTTTCGTGTCTGAACCATATCTCATAAAAGTTTGAGTACATGTCAAAGAGGTTATGTACTGGTAACTTTGGCTGTCCGAAAGGTATACTCTTTTTTGCTGTTGATTTATTATGTTTTGAAAATGCTATGTATGTTCAAATAAAAGCATGGTTCATATTCCTTTTCGAAATATTACTCTTCAACATGAATTGTTTGCCAAGCAGTTGTTTGAACTGACGGATTACAAAATCCATAATTTATAGATGACAAATTAATTCATGTACTATAAGGAAGACTTTTTTTATCAAGATAGACTGAACAATCTCAGCATTGCACAGGATAATACTTGGTGGTGAATGCTTACCACTAACAATAACTGCCCTACATGAAAGAGATTAACATGAGCAGGATGACATCAACAGGGGACGAGGAGCGTTGAAACTCTTTATGATTGGTAACTTCAGGCTATAATGATTTCGGTATAGACCTTAGTAACGTTGTCCAGTCAGGATACGGTTGTTAATTATACCCCACTGCCTGGTTGTTTGTTGGTTTCATACCAAGTGTTTTACGGTCTGAGTTCCAGTGAACTACTTTATTAACTTGGGAATGAATACGTAATAACAGAAAATACATGACGTGGAATTGTACAGGATTAAGTATACATGGGTAGGGTGAAGGATCGCTTGCTTACCGCAATAGGATCTATACCGAAACGTCGCTTTAACACTAAAATTGTTATCCATAACTTGTGTTTATTTGGTATTCCTCAAGTCTCATTATATCCCTAATCATGCATCTAACATCAGTTCAGAAGCAGTTAAAATATAACTTGTAAACACAAACACAGCTTAAGTTTTACGCCGTATATCTGAAACGATCTTCTAAGGAGAAGTGTCTATTTCTCATTCATGTGTATGTCATTTACAGACATATTCTTAAAATATCTTGTGGTGGTTTAGACATCTTCTACGAGACAAAAGGAAATTATATGGTGGAGTATTATCATGGACAAATGCATCTGGGAGGGTAAATAACAACAGAGATAAGATTTATTAATTTAAATATATGACCTATACATCGACATATTATGTTGTGATATTGTGAACATAATCAAAAGCTCGGGTCAGGATGACTTGTTGTATCAACCCACACGAGTTTCAGTTAAGTGACAAACCAACACGCCACCACATACCCAGCACCGTTTCTGACATAGTCTACCATCACTTACCATCCATTGTATGCAAACATGACCGAGTAGTACGCCAGAGTGATATCCGAAACCACAGTCACAGTACCCTCAAACCCAGTTGGTAACTCAGATAACGTGCCTGAAAGAGAAGGACTTATATAAATGTTCTATATCCTTTGTTTCATGAGCATTTAACTATGTTGCAACCATTGACTCATCATTACTTCATGGGTTTTTTGTCCACACTGCGCTTTTTTCAAAACGACTATTTTGACATTTACATTATTTTCTCGAAATTTTGAGGTTTTTGTCGTTACTTCTATTATTTTAAAATTATGTCAACTTCATTTTAAAAACTAAATCATTCGAGCAAATAATCAATATTAAGAGACAATAATCAAAGTATCGAGTAAATAATTTGAAAATTCGAAATAGAACGAATAATGGATAATCGCTAGTGAGCTCTGAGAAGTATTCATTCTAAACAGTTTCAGTATCATCTGAATCTGGACTGAGACCTGCGTCTCATCGCCCCTTCTTCCTACATCCCGCGATATGTATGTAATACTGTTCAGAGTGATACCTCATTCGTTCTTCTGCTGCAAGCATCCACTGACAATATCTACCCTCTTTCTTACCTTGTCCAATTTTGACCAGTCCTCCTATGATGATCACAACGAGAGCTCCCAATTTGGCAGCAGTGAAGAAGACCTGTATCCGTGCCGACAGCTTCACGCTGTAGGAGGTGGTGATGGCCAGAAGAACTAGACAAGAGATGTAAGGTCACGTACAGGTGCAAGCTGGAATCTGACCTCGAACTCTCATAATATCATCTTCGATAACCTCCAGGGTATACCATACGATCACTCTCCACTATACCCCCGATGCATCCACGGCTTGGCCCCATAATTTTATTACCTCCCTTTGCTGGCTCCGCACTCACACAGTAGCAAATCAGCGAAGCCGCCGTTACATCCGAGCTTGCCAGTGTCAACAAAGATAGAGGTCGCAGTCGCGAAGGTTTGTTCGCAGTGCCACTCAGATTTTTGGGAAATAATACTGACAAATTGACAGATCTGAAACTTTAAAAAAATATGTAAAAGAACTCCTTCTACCTCTTTCAGAGTACCTCTGCATCAGTTGTGTTGCCATGTTTAAACGGTTAGATAATTTAAGACGCGAAAGTGAGTTGTGATTGGTTCGTTCAACTTCCCAGCGTAGACACCTGATTGGATAAAAAGCCAGCCAAGGGAGGTAATATAATTATGGGGCCAAGCCGTGGATGCATCCAGGGTATAGTGGAGAGTAATCGTAACGTATACCCAGGAGATTATCGAGGATGTCATAATACATACATGCATATTTTATATCTTTACCGTGAAAGGGGTATTTTGTTGTTCAGTTCCTTTCTAGAACGTTGTCCATCGTGTTTGGCAACTCATTCAAGATGGTCACGAGAACCATCGCTATCCCTAGGGATCTAGTTTTACCAAGCAGGCAATTGCCCGTGAGGCATTTATTTGGACAATGCCTTTCAGATTCTGAGCAGTGCAAGGAAAACTCTTTCAAGATGGTAACCAGCATCGACTGTCTGTGGTCGTGCTTGCAATATATGTGTTAACTCCCATTGAGCTTCTCACGAAGTTGAGTCTTGGAATGTTTTGGGGTGGGATATATAGATGCAGAAACCGATTTGCTGCCTATACAATAACTGTGAGTCCGAGAGTTGCCAAACAAACTGACCTACCAAGTACGCAAATCGCTATGAGTTTCTTTGGCGTTTCAGGAGATCCACACAGCTCCAGTAAAGTGGAGAAATACTCGGCGAACGTCAGACATTGCACAGCTCTGGACGCTGGGTTCCTGGCGATCTCGATGGCCCATACAAACATAAAGGCAGGGATAGGGCCGAATGTTTTCATCAACACTGCATACTCCCCTCCCGATGTCCGTGTGACCGATGTTAACTCAGTGAAGGTAAGTGAACCTGAAAGGTCACAAAATGGGTGAATAAAAACATTTTGTTTCCTTGGAGGTACATAAGATTTTCTATGGCTTAACTGCTTAAGAGGCCGGCTATAGCGTCTAGTGGATAACCCGCACTCCTGTTGAGCGGAAGGTTGGTGTTCGATCCCTAGTCGCGTCATACCATAAATACGTTAAAAGATTTTGTGACCCTGGAACTTTGTACTTGATATTTGCCATGAAACAATCAGTGTTAAAAATCAGAAGCATTGAGTTAGTTTACACATTCGAATAATTTCTACATCCACGCCTGTACTTGTGGAGTTATCAAGCAAACCGAACGTCGTACTTACCGAGGATAGCGAGGACAGCTCCGCTAGACCAAACCACCATACAGAGACCCACTGAGCCCGTGTTCCTCAAGACTCCTTGGGGAGTGATGAAGATACCAGAACCTACAAAATATTTAAGCTTTGTACGTTCAGAATAACCTAATCATGGACAGGTTCACACCGCTACCCCCTTCCCAAACAAAAATACACGCTTGCACGCACACAGACGCACGAGTACCAGCACCACCACCAGCTTCTATTGACCACACTTTGTTATATAGATAATTCACAATCCTCTTCCCTTCTGTTTTCTACCTCCTTACCTTTTAATGATCACGCCACGATTGACGGTGAGTCATATATATTTTCGTGCCTTCCCTTTCCGCACACTGACAACTCTCACGCCCCACTCTGTGAGTCACCTCATCGCAGTTCCTACTGCATCTCATTTCTTTCTTCTTCAATCCAACCCCTTGGTTTCCTTTCCTACTCCATATCATGCCATCCTATTTCCTATTCCATCCTTTCCCATTTCGTTCCGTTCCCTTCCCATTTTCTATCGCATCCCATCCAATCCCTTCCCTGCCATCCGTTCACAATCATTTCCAAATCCCTTCCTATCCCGTCTGGACCCTCTACTCTCCCTTCCCGTCTACTGACTGGCAATCCCTTCCTATCCCGTCTCCCTCTCCCTTCCCTTCACGTCTACTGATAATGGCAATCCCGTTCCTATCCTCCCTCCCCGTCTGGATAATGGCCCCTCCCTATCCCGTCTGGACCCTCCTCTCCCCGTCTACTGATAATGGCAATCCTTCCTATCCCGTCTGGACCCTCTCCTCTCCCTTCCCGTCTACTGATAATGGCAATCCCTTCCTATCCCGTCTGGACCCTCTCCTCTCCCTTCCCGTCTACTGATAATGGCAATCCCTTCCTATCCCGTCTGGACCCTCTCCTCTCCCTTCCCGTCTACTGATAATGGCAATCCCTTCCTATCCCGTCTGGACCCTCTCCTCTCCCTTCCCGTCTACTGATAATGGCAATCCCTTCCTATCCCGTCTGGACCCTCCTCTCCCTTCCCGTCTACTGATAATGGCAATCCCTTCCTATCCCGTCTGGACCCTCTCCTTCTCTACTCCCTTCCCGTCTACTGATAATGGCAATCCCTTCCTATCCCGTCTGGACCCTCTCCTCTCCCTTCCCGTCTACTGATAATGGCAATCCTTCCTATCCCGTCTGGACCCTCCTCTCCTTCCCGTCTACTGATAATGGCAATCCCTTCCTATCCCGTCTGGACCCTCTCCTCTCCCTTCCCGTCTACTGATAATGGCAATCCCTTCCTATCCCGTCTGGACCCTCTCCTCTCCCTTCCCGTCTACTGATAATGGCAATCCCTTCCTATCCCGTCTGGACCCTCTCCTCTCCCTTCCCGTCTACTGATAATGGCAATCCCTTCCTATCCCGTCTGGACCCTATCCCGTCCCTCTCCTCCCTTCCCGTCTACTGATAATGGCAATCCCTTCCTATCCCGTCTGGACCCTTTTCTCTCCCTTCCCGTCTACTGATAATGGCAATCCCTTCCTATGCCGTCTGGACCCTCTCCTCTCCCTTCCCGTCTACTGATAATGGCAATCCCTTCCTTTCAAATGACAGTCAATCAGTACTGGTAATTCATCCCTTGAAATCAACTGCGGCATTTCCATTTATGGTACCTGTTCCACCGAACTTACCAATAATGGATCCAACTACAAAGGCTATCCCACTAAACAGACCAATCTCTTTCTTCAGGGTTAACTTCGATGTGTCAGTTTCAACTTGAGGTTCAGTCTCCTCTGGAGTGTCCTCGGGTGTCCGTTGTCGCAGTTCCATGTCTGATAGAGACACCTTGTCTGGTGTCGTTGAATCTGGAAGTAGTGTTTTTCACTAATGTATTTGCTATGTTTGTGCTTAAGAGTGGGTGTAGATGTATTTACATTAACACAATCTGAGTGAGTGAGTGAGTTTGGTTTTACGCCGCTTTTAGCAATATTCCAGCAATATCACGGCTGGGGACACTAGAAATGGGCTTAACACATTGTACCCATGTGGGAAATCGAACCCGGGTCTTCAGCGTGACGAGCGAACGCCTTAACCACTAGGCTACCCCACCGCCCCTAACACAATCTGAAGAGGTAGGGTGTTAGACTGCTTGGTTGTCGTCCTTAAACACTGCCATATAATGGATCCTCACATTCCAGTGTACCTGTGAAGATCCAGGCTAGAATATTGATCTTCAGTAACCCATGCTTGTCGTAAGAGGCGACTAATGGGATCGGGTGGTCAGGCTCGCTGACTTGGTTGACACATGTCATCGGTTCCCAATTGTTCAGAGCGATGCTCAAGCTATTGATCACTGGATTGTCTGGTCCAGACTCGATTATTTACAGACCGACGCCATATAGCTGGAATATTGCTGAGTGCGGCGTAAAACTAAACTCACTCACTCAAATTCCAGTGATTGACACCATCAGTACAAATGAGTTATCTCCCACTCCATAAAGGTTCCCAAGTGGACGCAACGTGAATGACATCAGCTCCATAGTGGCGGTTCAGTGTCTAAAGACGTTTTTATTGTTGTGTTTGGGGGATATTCTATGCAAAGTTTGAATTAAGATGCTTCCTTAGTTTGAGAAAATCTCCATATCCAATTAGACTTGTAACAAAAGTACAATGATCAGCCAAACTAAAATATGTTCATTCAATTCATTCAACATAAAACTATCAATAGTTATTTTTATAAATTTCCACGGCAAGTCTGAACCAGACAAACCTGTGATTGGTATTGTCTGGACACGAAGGGACGCCATCGGCCAGGTCACCGGGTCGGACCACCTTGAGTGAATGGGGACGTATCTTAGGCTGGAATCGCTCCAACATCACCTCATATCACTCACGTCAAGATCAGCGCTACAGTTTGTCACCACTGACTCTCAACGTTAAAATCGCCTCGTCACAGTGGACGATATAAGGGGTGAAGGACACCATGGACAGGGAACATGATAACTCCGGTAGAAAGGGACCGGAAAAATTAAACTTAATACGAAATCAGTTGTTTAAATGAAAGCCGTCATATAGCTTGAATATTGCGGCGTTAAGCAACAAAACCAAAAATCTGTCTATTTTGACAGACTATGTTTACAAAGACAAGGGAACAAGGGACACGCCCAAACAGAAAAAAACAGCGTTTTCAAAATGACAATAGATATAATTGGTATTTTCGGCATAATTCTTGACGACAAAATTGTTAGTAACCATAAATAAAATAGCATTTCATACATGTAACGCAAGTTTGTTACTAAAATATTACTGTATTTGGAATGGATACGTGACTTTAGTTCATAAAGTGTTAACTGTGAAAATTGTTGGTAATCATAAAAACAACAACATTTCATCAAGATGATGTCCGTTTGAAACTAATAGCCGTTTCTATGTTCTGAAAGGATACGTGGTTTTAGCCCATATACTGTAACCTGAGCGGGTTGTCTTGCAAACAAACACATCTCACTGGACGGCGGTTGTAAATCCCGGGGTGCAATATGTGTTCTCACGAGAAAACTATTTATTAACACTAAATAAATTATTTGAGACACGACTCGGGATGTAGAACTTGTCGATGTAAAATATAATAACAGCATGGTTTCAATATATTCAGTGGCTCATAACTTTTTATTATAGTATATTTATAGCGCACATATCCACGGAACTGGTGCATGCTCAAGGCGCTGGTATGTTTCCGCTGGTATAACTGCCAACGGCTTGCACAAAACACAGCCCTTCTAAAGCCATTGAATACCCGGTCTCAATACTCCGACAACAAAGACAGGATTACACACAGTCGAAAAACTGTGAATGAAACAGAGAACATCAGTGATGACACCCGGTGCTCAAACAGGTGTCTTGAATTGATAGTTGTTGCTTTGTGGTTGGTTAGCCTTTGAAATCATTTATAGATGTGAAATATTTTTTCATCTGTAACGTGAAAGGCAAACCATCAGGCGAGTCGTAATTTATTCTAGGAACATGTATTCATGATCAGGCCCTGGGACTTTGCTGAATGTATGTTTAACTGTACCCAACTGCTTGTACGGTTATTCATTCCATGAATATAACATGCTTGTCGCAAAATGTACTTTAAATAGAGAACATGTATTCAGGCCATGGAACTCTTCTGATTGTATGTACCTGAATGCATGTACGTTCACTCATAACATGAATACAAAATAACAAAACAAACATAAAACATTGTTTGCTTGACCTGGACTCGGTTACTTACATGACATGCAAAACGTATCCAGCCTAGACAATCCCTTACTGTTCTACTTTAAGAAGCTTTGCTGGGTTCGTCGTTTCGTGACATACGTCTTATTCGGCGGTGATACCGGCGTTTCACAAATCAAACGAACCAAGCTTTAAAACATGGTATGCAAAATATCAAGTTAAGGTTTTGTGGTGTAGTCATAGACGTCTTATTCGGCGGTGACATTGGCGTTACAAAAATCAAACGAACCAAGTTTAAAAACTGGTTACACACCGTCATGGTATGCAAAATATTAGGTTGAAGGTTTATGATGTAGTGATAGACGGGTTATTCAATGTAACAATGTCAGTATAATACCCATGACGTCACGTGGCCACGAAAGAAACACGTGGTTCCGGCCAAGGTCACTGAGTATTAAGCTTGTTATGTGGACAGATGTACCAATATGTACAAAGGTCTTTTGTAAATGGGATATTCATAAGGATCTGTAAATACTGATGTCTTTGCTCGAAAGACTGAGATCCGCGTCTACCTATATGTCAAGCTGAACATGAAAGCGACAGAGTTTGTGTTTCATTTGCGCGTCCGTGTGTGTCCGTTCGCGCGTGCGTGTCTGTGCATGCGTGTGTGTGACTGCTTTGTTCAAGTCTGGACTCCTGTATTGTGATGGCCCTATCAGATAGCATATTGCTGACGACGAGCCGGCGGGACGTTTTTGTATATCTTGCGCGCCGGGCAGGGTAACAACAAATACCACATTTAAACGTCTTATACATGTATATACACCTGGAAAACGTTCAGTGGTGTGTACACACAGTACGTTGGTAAAACCGCATGTCTCTCCGTATGGGGAGTGAGTGAGTTAAGATTTTACGTCACATTTGCCATATTTCAGCTTAAACAAGTTATATATTCCTAATACATAAAGTTAAACCATAAAAACCTGCCAACTAAGGACAGTAAAAACAACTAGAATATCACAGATAGAAATCTAAAACCTTTTTACTATAGAATAATATACAATATTAAAACAGGCTATAGACTGCCAACAACTGAAGGTAGATCACCATACTAGGGACCATGGGGACTTACAGTACATTTGCTTCCTGCATGGACCCTAGCTGGATTTACACCATCCGATCAGCTACCAGCATTTTAGACAATCTAGCCATAAACTAATATAACAAATATACTGCGGTTAGACATAGTAGTAGGTTCAAATTTACTTTAATGCTTTTGGGACTTACGTATCCTCTCAGGATGACAATAATGTCACAATACTTTAGCTCCAATGAGGATACATCCACTAACAATCTCAGCTGTTAATTTTTACTACCAATCATAAAAAATTATCTACTTACACAACGTTAATCAAACATTATCTACCATCTCTATTTCTTTTTAAAATACAATGATTAAATGATAATTAACACTAAAAAGATCTTTCAGTGTTTTGACATTGAAATACTTTTCCATTGTGTTGGTAAATTCAGCACCGTCAAGGAGGACATGCTTGACCGTGATTCTTTCATCACAGGGGATACAAAGGGGGATCTTCACCTTACAGTAGATATTCATGTGTATATCTTCAATGGCCAATATGACATCCTAATGTAATGTTTTGACTGGATTGTCTGGTCAAGACACGATTATTTACAGACCTGCCATATACCTGGAATGTTGTTTGAGTGCAACGTTAAACACAAGAAAACAACACTTGAACACAGTTCTGTTAGAGGTCTTCGACAGTCAAGCGGTTTATACACATACGATAACAGTTATCGTAATTTATGGCGGTCAAACATATTTACATTTTTAGTTGTTAATGTCATAGCGTAACGTCATTTCTCTGACGTTTATAGACGTCGGTTGTGTATCAGCTTCTAGAAGGTTGCAGACAGACGTTGACAGTTGTCGAATGGCAATCTCGTTGTTTCAGACATGACGTTGAATGTAGACACACGGTTTCACGGAGCTCAAATTACCATAATATGGTTTGGTATGTTATCGTATGAGTACAGCCATACTTACCCTTGTCCGTATCCATAGTAACAGCTACACACACACGTATGTATCCCTCTGTGTAGTCCTGTTGTACCTGTGTTTAGACTGGAGACCGGGACGCTTGCTCGCAGCTCGTCCATGTACATGTTTGCCTTGTTGTAAAATGAGGCCAAACCATGTTTACAATGTAGGTATTCATAAGTGAAGAGCTGGATCTTCTTACTTCACATATCACGAACAAGATGACGTAAATAGGATACGAAGTACCAAATAGATGAAGTACATAGCTAGGTTGCGAACGTGGGTGTAATTGAGTTGTTACTGTAGTAGATATGACATAAATCGTATCATTGATACAGCGTTTCCTACAGCTGTAGCACTATTGATACTGGTTTCCTACAGCTGCAGCACTATTGATACAGGTTTCGTACAGCTGCAGCACTATTGATACAGGTTTTCCTACAGCTGCAGCACTATTGATACAGGTTTTCCTACAGCTGCAGCATTATTAATACAGGTTTCCTACAGCTGCAGCACTATTGATACAGGTTTCCTACAGCTGCAGCACAATTAATACAGGTTTCCTACAGCTGCAACACTATTGATACAAGGTCTCCTACAGCTGCAGCACTGTTGATACAAGGTCTCCTACAGCTGAGCAACCATTAATACAAGGTTTCCTACAGCTGCAGCACCATCATACAAGGTTTCTTACAGCTGCAGTACCATTCATACAAGGTTTCCTACAGCTGCGGCACTATTGATGCAAGGTTTCCTACAGCTGCAGCACCATTGAGACAAGGTTTCCTACAGCTGAGCAACCATTGATACAATGTTTCCTACAGCTGCAGCACCATTGATACAAGGTTTCCTACAGCTGCAGCACTATTTATACAAGGTTTCCTACAGCTACATCACCATTGATACAAGGTTTCATACAACTGAGCAACCATTGATACAAGGTTTCCTAAAGCTGCAGCACTGTTGATAAAGGTTTCCTACAGCTGCAGCACTATTGATACAAGGTTTCCTACAGCTGCAGCACCATTGATGCAAGGTTTCCTACAGCTGCAGCACCATTGATACAAGGTTTCCTACAGCTGCAGCACCATTAATACAAGGTTTACTACAGCTGAGCAACCATTGATACAAGGTTTCCTACAGCTGCAGCACCATTGATACACGGTTTCCTACAGCTGCAGCACTACTGATACAGCGTTTCCTACAGCTGCAGCACTGTTGATACAGGTTTCCTACACCGGCAGCAGTATTGATACAAGGTTTCCTACAGCTGCAGCACTGTTGATACAGCGTTTCCTACAGCTGCAGCCCTGTTGATACAGGTTTCCTACATCTGCAGCACTATTGATACAAGGTTTCCTACAGCTGCAGCACTGTTGATACAGCGTTTCCTACAGCTGCAGCCCTGTTGATACAGGTTTCCTACATCTGCAGCACTATTGATACAAGGTTTCCTACAGCTGCAGCACCATTGATACAAGGTTTCCTACAGCTGCAGCACTGTTGATACAGCGTTTCCTACAGCTGCAGCACTGTTGATAAAGGTTTCCTACAGCTGCAGCACTATTGATACAAGGTTTCCTACAGCTGCAGCACCATTGATGCAAGGTTTCCTACAGCTGCAGCACCATTGATACAAGGTTTCATACAGCTGAGCAACCATTGATACAAGGTTACCTACAGCTGCAGCACTGTTGATACAGCGTTTCCTACAGCTGCAGCACTGTTGATAAAGGTTTCCTACAGCTGCAGCACTATTGATACAAGGTTTCCTACAGCTGCAGCACCATTGATACAAGGTTTCCTACAGCTGCAGCACCATTGATACACGGTTTCCTACAGCTGCAGCACTACTGATACAGCGTTTCCTACAGCTGCAGCACTGTTGATACAGCGTTTCCTACAGCTGCAGCACTGTTGATACAGGTTTCCTACACCGGCAGCACTATTGATACAAGGTTTCCTACAGCTGCAGCACTGTTGATACTGCGTTTCCTACAGCTGCAGCCCTGTTGATACAGGTTTCCTACACATCTGCAGCACTATTGATACAAGGTTTCCTACAGCTGCAGCACTGTTGATACAGCGTTTCCTACAGCTGCAGCACTGTTGATACAAGTTTCTACAGCTGCAGCACCATTGATACAAGGTTTCCTACAGCTGCATCACTACTGATACAAGGTTTCCTATACCACTGATACAAGGTTTCCTACAGCTGAGCAACCATTGATACAAGGTTTCCTACAGCTGCAGCACCATTGATACAAGGTTTCCTACAGCTGCAGCACTGTTGATACAGTGTTTCCTACAGCTGCAGCACTGTTGATACAGGTTTCCTACATCTGCAGCACTATTGATACAGCGTTTCCTACAGCTGCATCACTACTGATACAAGGTTTCCTATACCATTGATACAAGGTTTCCTACAGCTGAGCAACTATTGATACAAGGTTTCCTACAGCTGCAGCACCATTGATACAAGGTTTCCTACAGCTGCAGCACTGTTGATACAGCGTTTCCTACAGCTGCAGCACTGTTGATACAAGGTTTCCTACAGCTGCAGCACTATTGATACAGCGTTTCCTACAGCTGCAGCACCATTGATACAGGGGCTAATTTCAGCCATAGTACCACTGATATAGGGTTATTTACAGCTACAGCACTATTGATGCAAAGGGTACCTACAGCCTAGCACTAATGATACTGGTAATACAGCTTCATTGCTACTGATGCGGATTTCTGCTACAGCTATCGCACCATTAATGCTGGTGTGGCTCACAGCTTAAACATTATTGAAACCCCTGCAATTTTCGGCTCGGTCACTATTGATACTGGTCTGGCTATACAGCTATGCTTAGACAACGTTCAACATTAGCTTAGCAGATTCTGAGGTACACAAAGGAGATGGCCCCGCAAGGCAGCACAGAGTATGTTTCATTTCTGTTTATAAAGGAGCATGCGCGGACTACAAACTGATACCCTGGACACAAGGAATATCAAGGGAATCTGTGTATACTACTCACACTTTGCTAAGGATCACAAAAATTGACAACTTTACTTAAACGTAGACATATAATTTGAAATTGTATCCATTTAAAACTGGATGAATAATAATATGGTAACCCCTCATTAGGCAAAACGTCACTTTAAGCTAACCTTATGCACTTGATATACGAGTAACCATAAAAATGGTTTTCATGGTGCCAATCAACCATTTTGCAAATCATTGAACGAGTCATTGACAAATAAACAACACATGTCAATAGGAGGTATGTGATCCACAAGATGCAGTGACATACTGAAACCTAGGATCCATGCTTACAATAAGGTTAGGTATTTAAACCAAATTTGACCCCACGTGATAGTTTTCTGTTGAATCCATGATTTTATCCTTAGCAAAGTGTGAATAGTATGTATCGTATAAACACGAACACGAATTTGTCGAGACACGACGTGGTCTTTTCTTCTCACTCCAGCCTGGTGATCCTTTTTCAGTGATGCAGGTACTCGGGTACGATTGGGCAGCGCTATATTTAGGACATCAACTGTTTGCTCAGACTGAACATATACTCTTTCTGTCTTTTCTGGAAGGTGTTTGCATTGAAAGAGATCTAAACATGTTAAAGTGCGATTCATTCCAAAATGTTTGTTTTTTTGCGACAATGACAAAAGGTCATGTGTGCTCTACGACGCATGCACTGATATTCGCAAAGCTGGCATCTAGGATATTAAGTGACTGACATCTCTGTTTTATTAATGGTAAATATTTACTTCACCATGTTACAAAACGAAAGCCTGGCTTCACGTAGAGCAGTGGTTCCTACAGTATTTTTCTTAAGTTTATCTAAACATCTCTCAGGGCGTATTCGATCATCTGGCGTATCTCCATTCTGTAGTGATAAATGTCCTTGGCCCAGACGCCATCTGTATCTATCCCTAACGTAGGAGATAATGTAACTCGCCATTAGTGACACTTGACTGGACGGCATATTTTCGAATCTGACTCAGTGCAACCTAGTCTCTGGCATTGCTTGTCTTAGACAGTTTGACCACCTCTTCCCATGATCAAGAGTTGGTTTGATACCATAAAAAATCAATTGCAACCTAACAAATGCGAGTGGATATCTTATGTGATGGTAAGAAGTGGTTTCGCAAAAACGGAATCAGACGTGTCCTATTAAGATTTAAACCACTTGATCAAACATATTTACAGCTTCCATGTTTTCTAAATATATTTTATGAGTCACAGTATAACGACATGTGTTTACCGTTTTCAAATTCCAAGGATGAAGCCTACAATGTTGCGCTGTATGAATAACAACATCACTTAGTTCGACTTGGTCGAATGTATGCGGCGTGTGTTTGTGTACTCAACCTCCCGTGAATGCTGGTGAAGCTATTTAATATATCACATATTAAGCCCTTTCGCAAACATCGACAACACTGCCTGTGCGAAGGAGTAAACACTGAATGTTTATGTAACACCGTAACTCACTAAGAAAGACACATTGTCGAACAAACTCTCTGATATCAAAACTGTCATCCGTGGTGCGTGTCTGTTGATTACGTTGAAATGCAAACCAGGGCCCCGTTTCACAAAGCTCTCGTAAGCCTAAGATCTCGTAACTTTTCTCGTAGTGCGTGTCTGTTGATTACGTTGAAATGCAAACCAGGGCCCCGTTTCACAAAGCTCTCGTAAGCCTAAGATCTCGTAACTTTTCTCGTAGTGCGTGTCTGTTGGTGCGTGTCTGTTGATTACGTTGAAATGCAAACCAGGGCCCCGTTTCACAAAGCTCTCGTAAGCCTAAGATCTCGTAACTTTTCTCGTAGCATTCGTACCTCCTATGTTACAGTATAGGAGGTATGAGTGCTACGAGAAAACTTACGAGATCTTAGGTTTACGAGAGCTTTGTGAAACTGGGCCCAGGTGAATGTTAAACAGCACCACTGGCAGCAAGCCTCGATTAGCAACGATTATCGATCAAGTAAAACCGAAACCGATGAACTGATCGAACTGATATAACCATAAGCAGCACTAGTATCAATAGTGCTATGGCTGAACTTAACAAAAGTATCAACAGTCATATATAGCCATTAGTAACACTAGTATCAATAGTGCTATTGCTGAACTTAACAAAAGTATCAACAGTCATATATAGCCATTAGTAACACTAGTATCAATAGTGCTATGGCTAACCTTAACAAAAGTATCAACAGTGATATATAGTCATTAGTAAAACTAGTATCAATAGTGCTATGGCTGTATCAATAGAATCAATAGTGCTGTGCTGAAAGACAACTACTCACGGCCCTGAATCTTTGCAACACTAGTATGAACAGTGCTGGAGCTGTAGGTAACAATACAGTCAATAATGCTATAACCGCGATACGCCCTGGTATCAATATTATGGTGCTATAACTTCTTTGAGAGGCATTTTAGACGTTGTATAGATGAAGGAAAACCAAGTTCTATGGATAGTGCCTTTCGGTGTCGCACTCAATGCAACAAAGAGGTTGATTATCTAAAAAACTTGTTTTTCCTTAATGGTGCCATAGTTGCTAATATAAGCGACAAACACCCTCCACATCCACAAGAAATAGCTGCCAAGAGCCGAGTCGATTACAAAATGTCTAATTCCTTGCTTTGAATTTGACGACCCAAGTAGAAATTCTGATTCATATGCATAACGATCTTGAAGAAGGGGGAGCCTATGTCATGTGTCATACGTTGTTTGTTATGTTCGATAGTGGTGCATTAAGAAAACCTAATGCCGCCACATTTGTACGATAAAATATTTCTTCAAAGAATCTTTTCGTTGCCTTGAATATTTTGTCGTTGCTTCGATTATTTTCTCGTTGCTTTGAGTATTTTCTCGTTGCTTCTAGTATTTTCTCGTTACTTCAATTCGTGTAATAACTTTAAATTTTTAGAATTTTCTCATTGCTTCAACTATTTTCTCGCTGATTCAAATTTCTTTCAAAAACACGAAATTTCAACTCAGAAACAGAAAATACTCAAAGCAACGAAAAATTTATCGAACCAACGAAAAATATTTTATCCTACAAAAGGGGCAGTATTAGGCATTCCAAGTGTATAACATAAAATTGAAATATTTCGACCGAACTAATCTCGGGCTGTTTCTAGGATTTTAGAACAACAATCAAATCCTTAGACCTTAGTGGTTCCCGTGGCAAACAACGTTTCATACCTTTTCGAATGAGTGAGTGAGTGAGTATGGGTTTACGCTGCTTTTAGCAATATTCCAGCAATATCACGGCGGGGGACACCAGAAATGGACATAGAAGATGGTTATGGTTTTTAGGTCTTGCCACTGGCAACAACTACAAACATTTCCAGTGGGAAAGTGAAACTTTGAATGACATCTGGCTGTCACAATATGGGTATATTTCCATCTTCCGTTTTAGTTTTTGACTTCAAAATGAGTTAACCAACTCTGAAAGACATTCAACTGGTTCCTCTCCTATTTTGGAACCATCTTGTGGCAGCATCTATCTTTGATCTTAAATTAAACGTTTAATCCCTATTGGTAGGAGGCTGCTCACATTATTTCGGTTCATTTTTGAATAGCTGACGAAATTTATTGATGTCACGAATGGAGGGAAAACACCTGATTATATGTACTACATGATGGTTACTGTACAGAAGTTCCACCGAGAGTTGCCACGTTCTTCAACATGTTCCTGGAACTGAACAACCTGGATAAAATAGTGTTCATAAACGAAATTGAAATTGTTCCTGGTTTCTGAAATTTGAAATAGTGTGGGACATTTTGGGACTTGAATTTAAGGCATCAATTCAATTCCCTGGCAAAGTTGAAATTCAAGGACATTGTCTGACCGAATGGAGTTTGTTTCTGGTTTGGCCAAACGTATTTAAAGCAATATAACTGTACTCTTTTGTTAAACGCCACACTCAGCAATAGTCCAGCTATATGGCACCAGCCTGTAAATAATCGAGTCTAGGACAGACAACCAAGTGGTTGACATCGTGAGCATTGATCTACGCAACTGGGATACGATGATATGTGACAACCAGCCAAGTCCGCGAGCCTGACCACCCGATCCCGTTAGTCACCTTTTACAAGCATGAGTTGTCCAGTTCCAACTGGAATCTCCACGAGTCCATTCCACTAATAAATATTCTGACCTCTGTCATCCCAGTTTTGAGGTAGATTAGAGGTCAGTCATAATGCAGTGATGTGTCATAATCATGTAATACAACGGCCGCAGGGCAGCGGTGAGTAATAGGTTGGGGTCAAGTTAAAATGCTTGGCGCTCAATGTACAAAATGATGGGGGTCAAATTTCAGAGTACATTTTCAGGGGTCACATGTAGGGGGAGTAACTCTCGTCGTCTGCTTCATATAAACAAGTTCAAGGTCATTTTTTCAAAATTGGACGGAAAAAGAAAACCTAAGAGGAGGTCAGGAAAATCATTTTTGAGATGCATTTAGCTGGATGTAATCAGGCAGACATTGCAGATGCCGACCAGAGGGGTCAAACCACCATTGCCTGTTTCTTAAAGATCACATATACTCTAGGGGGACATAAATCACTAATTGGCATTATTATAAATGAAACCCCGTCATTAAAACTACTCATTTCGATCTTTAATTAACTTAAATCGACCTTTTTGACAACAGTGCACAATTCTCACCCGCGAACGAAATTTCAACCAATCAGAGCGGCGCATCTCTGTGACGTCATATGACGAATAGATATGAGGGCTGATGCAGAATTCAAGTACATTTCAGGGGGTAAATTATCTTGTTTACAGGTTTGTATAAACCTGAAATCGTGACAACTGTTGTGAAAAATGAAAGCTATATGTTCTCACAATCTACTGTCATTTGATTTTGTCACCTGCTTTGCCTAGTTTCCGAGTTACAATTTGTTTTCATAGACGATTCTGTCAAAATCGCTTGGTGTCGCTAGGCCTTATTTGTTCGAGCCAGACGCTAGTGATAGCGAAAACGATGATCAGCCTCGCTCATCACGGTTACGGTTAATTTCTTCAACCTAAACAGTGCGACATTAAGAAGGGTGGATGCCCATCAGATGCCTTTACTTGAAAATATCCCCGGTAGTTCTTGTCTGATTGTAATAAAGTATCAAAGCAGTGTGGGCTTTTTCAGGTTTTCTAATGCCTGGACGGTTTAATGACTGATCCCAATTGATCCCATTTCTGTGTTTTTTTTACCTCGATATTTTATCATGTCATGTAAAATATGACGTCTCTTACGTATGATATTAAAAAATGACATTTGATTTATTTGAATCTGTAAACTAAACAACCCTACTTTGCCATTGCTAGAAGAATCTAGTATGTAGTTTTAGAACACAGAAAATGCTTATATGCAACAATGAAGTTCTGTTTGCATTCTCAAAACAGTGTCGGCCCATAAGTTTTCACATGCAATTAAAATTGAATGCAATACAGCAATTAATACTCCCTAGTTGTAACCCGTGTAAGGTGGTATAAACCTACACATGTTATTTGTCATCATTCACTTGATTGTAAGTTAGTGAATTTATAACAGGTATAATTAGTGGTAACATCACTTAGATTACCCGACAAAGGTTCCCATTTGACATTTTTTGTGTCTGGAGTAAATGCTCAACATTATAAACATCGATCAAAGGATTAACTGATAACGCTGATTGATTAATTATTTTTATCTTGCACAGCAGATTTGTCAAAAAATAGTGTTTATGTATGTAGATTTACTAATCTATACTGAATACACTCTGTCGTGTCTGTGTCTGCGAAAAAACAACGTCCTTCTTTCAAAGGATTAACCGCCAATACATTGATTGATTGCTCATTATTGGCTAAATAAATTACTTTTTTTAAAGAAAGGCGGACATTATGCAATTAGTTGCCAGGTGTGCTATCTTGGGTGGCCAATGAGACTATACACCAATGTGAAATACCTGAAACGATATGTCACTTTTTCGTATATTAGACTGTTAAAAGACACATCACTTGGAACAGCTGCAGATGTATGGCATATCACTCGTTTTTGTAGATATAGATGGATACATTCCTCGAACAAGGTAATAGCCTGACATTGTTCCTATAACTTTAATCTGTTTTAATTTTAATATTATATTTTGTTTTTATTCATTTGTCCTAGCATTCAACAGAATCATTGTTTTCGCCGTGAAGTGTAATGAGACAGACAACATACACTAGGGCGTGTGTGCGAATTATGATTCACATTGGCAAACTATAAAATGTCTAGATATTACAGTCCTGTTATAAATTCACTATAAGTATCAGCAGATCGTCTGCTTTTTATTTAGTTTCAAAATGCATACAAGTATGATAATAAATTAATTAGGATAATAAGACCAAATATAAAGACGTACATTGACTAGTATCTACATACTGGTGAGTGGACGTTAACCACGTGAATGTAGCAAGAAATTTATCGCGCAGTATTGTGACTTCGACCCCGACCTCGCTTCCGTGGAAGAAATTGTTATGTTATAAGTTGTGTCATGCAAAATCCTTTTGGTCATGATTCAAATACATATTTAACTACGAGTAGAAAGTAGTTTTGATTTTCTAACTTGATGGAAACAAACCATAATCTCAATAATTCTAACAGACTTTAGCCCGTGACTTTACGATTTTCAAAAATGGCGGCGCCCTGTCGCTAACATCCGCCAGTCTGAGAATAAATGCTATTTAGGTTTTTTTCACCGAGTTACAAAATCAAACTACTTTCTACTGGTAGTCAAATATGTATTTGATTGATGGCCAATAGGATTTTGCATGACATAGCTTATAACATAACAATGTCTCTCGTGGAAGCGAGGTGGGTGTCAATATAATACTACTTACAATATTATTGTCACTTCGACCACAACCTTGCTTCCGAGGAATAAATCGTTATGTTCCAAGTTGTGTCGAGGAAAATCTTTTTGGTCATCAATCATATTCATATTTTATTACAACTAGTAAGTAGTTTTGATTCTTTTACTTCCGTGAAGCGATCTGAACACAAGTAAGATATCGTTCCAGGCTTCCACAACGCTCGCTTGGCACTCACAAACAACCCATTTAGCACGAACTGCGGGGTCCTGTGGAAATCTGTGCATGGTGACACCATCGCCCGACCCCTAGGAGCAATTGTCGACAACGCAACGATTCGGCATGTCTTCGTTGATGTCGAGAAATCATCAAAATGACGAGCTTGCTACACATTTTCTATACAACTAACTGAAAATCGTTCCTCATATGACGTCACTGCAGTGTTCTGGCGACAGAGTTACGTAACCTGTCTGTGGTTTTCGTTGGCGGGCGAGAGTGAAGCAGGCGACTTTTTGGCAACTCTTAATCGCTGGGTATTAATTAACCACAAGTTTTTTAAGAATGAATTTGGTGTTCCGCATAAGACTAACCACAAATCTTTCATATGTAATAGTTAACAGAGTACAAAAAACAAACATTATTTGTTCTTTAAAGAGAGTTCAAGTGGAGAATAATGAAGAGAACATTCCCAGTGGTAGGCATCCAGTTCTCCAGAGACGGGGCACTTGAGAGAAATATCAAAAACAACAGAAGAGGATCATTTGGGGATATTACAAGTACATTGTAAATGAGGTGAGGTGAGTTGAGGTGAAATTGGGTTTAACGTCGCGCTGGACAATATTTCGCTCTTATGATTACGTGCATGCGTGTGTATGTATAGGTGCGGCTGCTTGTACTAGCCCAGACTGAAGCTGGTTTTACCGTGCTAGCCCACTGAGATACCATGCCGCAGTGAAGCATACAGTGTAAATGAGGCATTACCAAGTAAAGTATGTAAGAGAACTGTTCAAAGACATCTCCACAAGCTGAATTACAGGAAAAGATTAGTGAGGAAGAAATTGACAGGTGCCACATGTGAACAGAGCCAAGAGAGTGTCATGGTGTAGGACACATTTTCATTGGAAAACTCAAACCAATTGGTGTAAAATGACATTTGGTGATGAGAGTCAAATTGTTCTTGAGAAAAAAAAATAACAAAATTTCTGTTTTGAGAACGCCTGGTGAGGAGAACAGCAGATTCTCAGGCTATGGCAGTCAATACCTCTGCATTATATTCAGGCACTATACTCATCTATTCCAAGAGCTGCGAGGATACATAAAGGTCACATCAGAAAGTATTAGGCATTCAAAGAGTATTTTAGGGGTAAGTAAGCTTTAATTTCTACTCTCCCTTAAGTTTTGCCATAATTATGGCACATCACTGTAGTTTTCCTCTGGCAATATGTCGAGGGTAGGGCTTGACAGTATGATGCTCAGTGAATTGTTTGGTACGTCCAACATTGCGTTGGAAAGTTAAAAGATCAGAAATATTTATTTATTTGAAAACATTGATCATGGCAATAGTTAGGTAGGTTTGTGCACATATTTTCATTGAAAATGTTGTGTCCATCTGTAAGACTCATTCAGCAAAGTCATGTTGGGGATAATCTTTGCCATGGAAGTAGCTGTCCAGTAACGCACAAGAAGGCTTATTGCATGCTGTTCTATGACTTTCAAAAGATAGAAACGAAGGAGGTGAACGAAATTGATTTTTCCACAAATAAAACAAAGAGAAAATTTCAAAGGTTAATAAATTACATGAAGAAAAAAATATTTGCATGCACTGTCAAGGGGGCAGCCTATACATGCCCCTCCACCAAACGAGAGAGAGCCGGGCCCATAATCGTTTGTATCCGAAACCCTTCCAGAAGAATATTCCCAAATTTACTGAGCGCATTGTTGGTACATGTTTTGACATGGATCACCATGTTAAACAAGCGTCTGGAAACTTATGGTTTTCTTTCAGAAGCGGACGAAAAACACCTTCGAAACCAAGACGTGTGTACCGTACGTCACTGTCCATCGCAAAGTCTGATAAAGAATATACAGACCCGTGCCAGTTATAGTCCATAGACTTACATGTTATTTCAGTGTAGCATAAATAATTTTCATGAGGTTAGTTTTGGATAGATCTTTGTAAAATGTGACAGGCAAATTTGAAATCATCTCTGCTCTGCGCACTTAATTTCAGTTCAATTTTCCGACCACTATTTATCTAATGACATCACATTTTATCAACTTACGTATAGTTCCACAATGCAAAATCCCATAAGGGGTCACGGCATAGGAGTTAATATGCTGATTAAATTATTGTCATTCGATAACTAAGCAACGGAACATTAAACAGAAATGATGTGATTGTAGGTAAGATAATTCCTCACAAATGTACAAAATTTGACTTGGATCATACGAAAATTAAGTTCATGAAAATTATTTATTCCACACTAAATTAACATGTAAGTCTATGGAAGTTACGTGAAGTGTTCGAATATAACTGGTACGGGTCTGTATACCATCCAGCTAACCATACATGAAGCCACCAAGTGTGATCGCGCCATGAGAAACAAGCAAGAGAGCACTACAGCGGTTGTTAACATGAACATTGCTCATGATAATTTCCAGATTCGTGAGAGCCGTCGTACACAATTCAGATACTACCTTTTTCGTAAAACACCTGATGGAATATCTTGTGATTGTTGTGATAAAGGAAGTATCCAGATCAAGAGCCCATTCTGTAAAAAGAAACGAGATGTTGCAGGATGTCTCTCAGATGATGATGATGTAACCCTGAAACTGAACGAATCCCATGAATATTAAATACCAAGAGTAAATGCAGATGTTTGTTTTGAGACCGTGAGTCTAGTTTGTGGACGGGAAAAGGCGGTCATTGGAATCGGATGGAACCAAATGATAAATTCTGCGTTGAAATATCTGAAATTGCCACAAAACCTTGCAGGAAGAACACTTTGCTTTGGAATTGCTTCTGAAAGGCAAGAAAACCATCAAAACTGTACATGACAACTATTCTTCAAACCAGTCTTTAGCTAGTGAAATTATATGATGAAAGCCATAAGATGAAAACACTGAAAGGGTTATTGGATGTGAGAAAATTGAAAGCCAATACTACTCATGCATTGTCATTAAGAGGAACCGAAAGATACTTGGGCAGTGTTAAGTGCCGAACGTCTATGGTTCAAGAGAAACCAGTTTATCCCTCAAGAACACAATGTCTGATGCCCACTGTAAAACACTTGTCGTTTCTGGAAGTTAGTACATACATTTCATTTCAATTTGTTTGCGAAGCATAATGTTTTGAGAAAAGAGTGTCCAATTCGTCACGAATTTTGGTAACTATGCAAGAAGCTGAAAAATGCATCATTCAGGTTATTGGGAAAATTAGTTGTCACAAACGTATAAAATACGTCTAAAGGCTCGTACATTCAGCTGCGTACTGCTTAACTTTGTGTTCTTGTCTAAGTTTGCTCCTCTCGACCCTTGCTAATGATGAAAGTGACAAATCACTGAGGACAAGTTTCACAGAAGAGCCCCAGTCAGTGATGGTTGTATCATACAGGGCTGATGTTTCTGCAGGTAAATACGAATAATATGCCTTTAAATACGTATGAACAAAGTGTCTTGCATATCCCCAAGAAGCAAAGTCCTATTAGTATACACAACGTGACAATCTATTGATAAATTTAACTCAACTTTCAACAAAAAGATTTTATTGAACTCATAAATTAACATATTCAACCATGCAACAGGGAACAGTTTTAAGGGTAACATTAAATTTGAATATATGGGGGAAGGCTACTGGTAAAGGCACCACATGGTCGATCACAGATTCAGAGATATTGACAGAAATGTGAACCGAACAATTAAAGTCTTAAATTTCACGATTTTTGTTTTTGTGTTGTAATGGTTTAAAAACCCTTATTTGTTACGTGTTCACTGTCGGAATTACAGATTGTTTTAAAAAAGCCTGAATACTGAATATATTAAGAGGTTCCATAAAGGTACCACATGGTCGGCGCTTCAAACGAAGCAGACGAAGGCTTCACTAGGTAATATTTTACGTGCGCTTCTTTGGACACCTTTCATCAAACCTCACAGCGTAACACTGACTGGCATGTGACTTGACCCTGCTTCCGAGTCCGCGTTTGAACATTGATAATATATTATGATTTATAGCTACATCATTGCAAAGTTGTATTTTCATTTGTAATTATACATGACTACTCCATTATTGTCCAAAATAATGTTAATTATGGTCTTTTTCCTTAGACTTATTGTTTAGCTATACAACCACGTGGTCCCTGAATTTATTGACCCGTGAAGATCCGGGTTAGAATTGATCTTCAGTAACCCATGCGTGTCGTAAGAGGCGACTAACGGGATCGGGTGGTCAGGATCGCTGACTTGGTTGACACATCGCATGTCATCGCATTCCAATAGCGTAGATCGTTACCTATGTTGTTGATCACTGCATTGTCTGATCCAACTCGATTATTTAGACCGCCACCATATAATCAGTCACCCGACCTTTACTTATAAGGATGGTTTGGTTATTTCTTAGCTTCATTATTTCAATGAAAATTAAATTTAATCTCCAAGAAAGATCTTCTATCAACTATTATAAACTGAATTAAATATTGAGAAAAAGAAACATTTGTACATGAAATTGAGTGTTCATTAATATTTCCTTTCAGGTTTCAATACCTTGACATACAGTAGTACCTACTTTCACTATGGTCTGTCCTAAACGACGCGAAGACAACAGTAAACAAACCGCTGCAGATATTATGGAAACTGATTGCTCGTGATATGTGTTGAACTTTCCCAGTCTGTTTAAGGACACTTGGTAAACACACCGCTGCAGATCAATAGACACTGATTGTTCGTAACATGTGTTGAACTTCTCAGACTGTTTAAGGGGTCTTCGGTGGCATTCCAGGTTCTCTCAATAAATGTATCTTAAATTCAAACACCATTTAAGTTTATTCGTAACTACTCGACTCATTTCGGGCAAGCCGGAAGGCGACTCGTACCCATCTCGTGGCCATGTTCACGACTTGGCCTTGTCTAAGCGCAAACTGGGCCTTGTCTAAGCATAGTCGAGGACTATTTTCAAGGAATGATAACTCTGAATTACCACACATGGCTACTCCTTGAAAAAAAGAAGAACAAATTTGTTTATCCAGCAGCAATAAGACCGAAAGATTACTCAGTTTGAAAGGAAATAAATTAACACAGGATCTAGAATTTAGGGACAAGGTTAGGCAGTCCATTCGGATATAAATCAATCACTCGGACATTTAATTACTTTACATTTGCCGTTCGTGCCATAATAAGGTTATAAGCTTTGTTAGCTTCCAAGCGGCTGCCACAAGCAATGCCAAATCGGGACTAAAGCAACTACAATGACCCAAAAGACTAATTGGAACACCCCACGTAAGCACACCTAAAGATTAAGCGTTGCGAGTCAACTGATTACTTCTGTAGAGAAACTAAGAGTTAGTGATGGGTCCACTTCCCAATCAGAAATATCAGCCCAAATGTTATCCAGAAGAAAATTGTTTTCGGGGGCTTCAACATCTTCTGCTGACAAGAAATGTGATTAGTCATATAGTGTTCATATCAAAGCTCGATCATCTCTATGCAGCAACAACACAGCCATGACGTACATGACCCTATGAAATGTGAACATGTATATGCACAGTCTAACTTCAGATCTGCTTCAGAACAAACGGACAGCTTTATCGCCGCCAACGAGGCTTTCCGCCTCTTCGGGGACAGCTCTCGTATTACGTCAGCTTGGCAGTCGATAAATTTTGAAACCATACTTTGATTAGATTTCTGTCTTCAATCAACCATGGAATAAACTGTACCAATCCGATGCTAAAATTTGGTACGTTACTGAATGCAAGGTGGAAAAGTGGCCCAAAATGTATACGATGTTAAATATTCACCATCGCAACGTTTCAAAATTAGTAATAACCAGTTTAAAAAGTGTTAATTACCAGAAAAAAATGGTTATTACCAATTTTAAAACAGAAAATTAAAAAACCCCAAGATTTTGTCATTTTCACTCGGTTTATGAGAGAAATAAGTAACGGGTTTCATATACCCTAGTAATTCAAAGTTAATTTTGTTTCTTTAAAATCAGATGACATGCAACGGAAAAATCACATTATCACAGACGACAAAATGCATTGTTTTCACTAACCGAAGATGTTTCATTGAGTGGAAATGTTGTACTGTAGCTTGGAGGGAATGTCTGTGATCTTTGCCGATCAACTTTAAGCTTTTTAGGCCTCGGTGGTTCCATAGTGACTTTCAATTTGAAGCTTACAGTGTCAATTCTAGAACTGCAAATCTAGGGGATATTTGACCCCCCATCACGTAATAAGGGGTGGGGATTTGAAAAAAGTATGGGGATACCAGTATTACTGTCTTTCAAAATAATGTACCTGTAACCTAATGTGCATAAAGAATAACAAACAATATGAAATTTGTTTTTATCAAGGTGAGTTTTATATTTTTATGTAATGATTGAAATGATTGTGAACCACTTATTCAAAAATTGAACAAGATTTTTTAAATTCACATCTTAAAAAACTATATTTAATACTTACAAATAATTTGAAATTGGTCCACATTCTGTCCACTCAAAGTCAAGTTCAGAACTTCAGATTCAGATTGTTACCTATTGAAAAAATCTTTGAAAGATCCACCTTTGCTTTTTGATTTTGAATTCCTCAAGAACCTTGCTGGCATCAAAGGTTGAAACAGGTGGGCCCTCAATACTTATCATCAACTCTCTGAGTGCCTTCTCACTCAGACCGTTTCTGACTTGAGAAACCACGTTCACAAATTGCTGTCCGGACTTCAGTAGGTTTGGGGAAAGATCCTTGTGACAGCCATCAATGATTCCCAATTTGTGGAATTTGTCTTTTGGATAGTTCTGCTGAATCAGGAGGCGTTTTAACAAGTCATGTTCTTGTTTAGTTGACCCTGCATCGATGAGGGCGGGGACATCACACTTAGGGCTGCCATATTGAGAGATCAACACATCTAGTTTCTCCTTACCATGACTCTGATGATTTGTTTTAGGAACAAATGACAATGCCAACACATCAAAAGATGAAATCACTGCGATACTTTCAGGGGGAATCTTGTGTTAAGATTTTCTATCAGTTTCTCAATAAAGGTTGTCATGGTTGACTTCACAACTGCCTCCTATTGATTCTTGTATTTCAGTTCGTGCCCATGTTGTGATTGTCATCTGTCAACAGATACTGGAACACTTGTGTGTAACGTCCATCACTGTCTTTCAGGTACTGAAGTTTATCAACTGTACTGGCAACACTAGCTTCAGTGAAGCAACATCCAAATGCATCACCAAATTAAGCTCGGTCGTCACTGGTATTACATCCATAAGACTCCAGGTCAGCGCAGCAAACTTGAAGTTAGTGACTGATTTCAAAAGACCTGTAGCTTTTCGATCCCTTGATACTTCAGTTGATGGAAAACATACAACCAGGCTGTTCCTGGATTTGTAGAAAGCTTCCAACGCATAATATAAGCTGAACCATCTTATATCATGCATATTTTTTACTTTGATGTGAGCCTGATTGAGCAATCCTGTACCCTAGCTAGTCTGCTGCTTCTAACTGATGGCCACCTGGAAATAATAGTAGAGGTTTGTGAGAGCAGATCCGTACTGTTGCATAACGTCGATCTTGGTAGCAGACTGGCTTGTACATAAAGCAAGTGTGTGTGCAATGCAATGGATGTTGATAAGAAATGGGGATGATCTTCCAAGCTGTGCTGCTACATGATTTATAGATCCGGTCATAACACTTGCACCATCAGATCCAAAACACAGAATCTGTTGCACATCGACACCAATATCATTGAAAATTGCAAGGTGTTTCTGGGTTATATCATCTGCACCCTTTTCATAATCATAATTTCATAGAAAGTGGGATCTCCCATTAAAGTCGTTGTCAACACATTTGACATAAATAATGAGCTTTCACTGAAATGTCTGTGCATTCATCTATCAAATTTGCTACACAATAAGCATCCTTTAAATCTCCAATTATTTCCATTCTTTCAACCATTTTGTTCTGAAAAACACTATAAAACCAGCTTCAGTCTGGGCTAGTACAAGCACATACACACGCATGCACGTCGTCATATGAGCGAAATATTCTCAAGTACGACGTAAAACCCAATTTCACCTCACCTCACCTCTCACCTCCCAAACAATCTTTTATTGTATTACTTGTGAAACAAGTTTAGAATTGGCCGCTAGACGATACCAACATTATTAAACGTGGAGGATATGGGCCTCGGATGATACATTTATTTCAAGGAGGTTTTTTTAAATACTGTTCCTTCATGTGGTGGTAGAACAAATTAATAATTAGCAATTTCACACGTGAAACTACTGTTGCATACGATGGACCCTTGGATCGATGTAGGATTAAGTCATCTCTGCTACATATTGCTCTTTGGTTTTAGCGATGCTTGTGCTGTTGATCACTGGATTGTCTGGTCCAGACTCGATTATTTACAGAACGCCGCCATGTAGCTGGAATATTGCTGAGTGCGGCGTAAAACTAAACTCACTCACTCACTCTTTGGTTTTAGTAGTTTAACGCCGCACTCAGCAATATTCCAGCTATATG
Organism: Haliotis rubra; assembly: GCF_003918875.1. NCBI lineage: Eukaryota > Metazoa > Mollusca > Gastropoda > Lepetellida > Haliotidae > Haliotis > Haliotis rubra. The sequence continues at coordinate 37,812 of NW_025765389.1, read as the reverse complement.
GCGGCTGAATGATCTACACAACAATATGTACTCCTATGTATATCATCTAAAGGGTACTTTTCATAAGAACTGAAGGGGGTTAAATGACACAAAACCAGCTCTTGACATATGAATACCTACAGTGTTAACATGGTATGGCCTCAATTTACAACAAGGCAAATATGAACACAGACGAGTTGCGAGCAAGCGTCCCGGTCTCCAGTCAGGACACAGGTCACACTCAGATACGATAGGACTATACCGAGGGACAAATACGTGTGTGTAGCTCTTGCAAACGGTCACTATGGATACGGACAAGGGTAAGTATATGCCAAATACCTCCGCGCACGCCTATTATCTGCGATAGCATAGCACAACGTTACCGTAATTGGACGAAGATCTAACATATCTTTGCATTTTTAGATGTTTAAGCGTACTTTCTGTTTTACGTTGCTATGACTTTTGTTTGCGTAACCGAAGACTGTTTCAGAAATAGGGTGACAGTTGCCGAAAGGCGGATTCGTTGGTTTTAACAAGTTCTTTGGGAGTGGAAGGCAAGGGACGTTTGACAGACAGCTGAGTATGTTGTGGAGGATCAAAAGCGAGGAGGTTTTGATCCAACTTATGAACCTACCGAAGATATACTTTAGATATAATTTCAATATTTGGTATTTACTGTTGCAAGTCAAAACATTGATTACGCAACAGTCCCGATTCCTGCTGACTGGGTTCCGTCCTATTGCGCAACTTAGTACAATAACTAGTCCAGAATTTTTACACCAACTCATTCAACTGGATATATAAATATTAATCAGTAATATTTGATACATGTAATTACTTGTAAATTGCAACACTATGCTCCTTGTAATCCTTGCAAACACGTCGTGCAGCGTGCTCTGTCGTACAGCATGCTCTAACAAACGGAAATCTGGCAATCTCAAAACGAGGCTTGGCCGCTAGAAAAGTTTGGCGGTCTTGTACGGCCTTGATACTATATCAGTCACTTTGTTCGTTACAAAAATACACTTAATAACCGCAAAGAACATATTACAGGTGTAACCAGTCAGCCAGATGAATTTTACGACCTCATCAAACGGGGCAGTCTGTGACGTCTCAGTTAACGTCATTTTGCCTAAACCTCGCCACAAAACATAGAAATATGATTTTTTTATTATTTTAAAATGAAAATTCATTTGTAAATACCATTTTGTTATGAAATAAGGAATGGGAATTTTGTGTAACCATATATGTTTATAGTGTCTCTTTTCATTTTCACACGAGAAAATTCGGACGGCTGAAAAGTAGGTCATTGTCTGAATAGGTTCAAGAGACTCACGTTTCTGTCTGGGATGCGACTGGCAGCCGATACCATGCCTTGCGCACTCAATGAACGCGCTCTGCACGCGCTATAGTCCGTTTGACTTCATTTTAGACCGATGAATTGCTCACTAACACAAAATCTAATAATTGCAACAAAACCAAATTTTGCACAATCACATGAAATCGACAGACCAACTCTGATGATTTGTCTCATAATTTTGGACACCCGAATAAAAAAGTTGTGTAACAAACGATCATTATTCTGTTGTAACTTTTCGCTATTTCTTACGAGGCTGGACCAATTGCTGGTAGAACAGCCAGGTATTCAACAAGCGTGTGCAGTGAAATTTTAATTTCACACGTTCAGCTCGCACACCTGGCTGTTCTATTACTTTTGACTGTGCAAAATTTGGTTTATCCATCGGTCTAATATGAAGCAATTCATCGGTCTAATATGAAGTCAAACGGACTATACCCGTCTTGTAAGGAACAAATGGTTCATGCTGACATGCAGTTACATTCTTCACAGCGATCCATCCTTCGTAGCCTAGCGGATAAAACCCAGCCCAGTAAGCGAAGGGTCGAAATCAGGTATCGACACGATATATTGGAAGCTTTCAATAGATAGATAGATAGTCTTTATTTCCTCCACAATTGAAGATTACAAGGGTACAGTTTAAATGGTTATGACAGGTTTAATGTACAGGTGATAGACAAGAGATTACACAAATAGATGTTTGCATTTATAAATAAAATCAGCAGCCAGGAACATTATTTTGCACCAGATATCAGCAGCACATTCTGTAAGACCACCAAGTAGAAATGTAATCATAATGTCATCATAGTTTGCCCACAAGTTGACAAAGCAATCTACATCGAGTATGTCAATGACACTTTCATACAGTTCATTTCTTTCTTTCATATTCATACGGCAAGATATGAACACATGCTTAATGATATCATGAGCAACTGTAACACAACAGCATTCTTTTGACTGAAGTCTTCTTGATGCAAGTGAGACAATACGCGACAGCTGTTTAAATTTACATGGATAAAGTTGACATAACAGCCACAGTTTATTATGTTCAACAGATCTGATAGAGACATATCTTGATAGGTCCATTCGTCTCATCATACGGCTGGTAAGGAGGGACATATCCATGCAGTGCACTTTCTCCAACACAGTACCAGTCCACTTGGATTTATTGAGTACATTGCCATTAACAACATATTTAGCAAAGTCAGTGAAAAGATTGTACTTTTCAACCAGTCTGAACATATTAAAGCATGGTGAATGAAAACATCTTTTTGCGAGTCTGCCAATAAACACATGTTTAAAATAGTAGCAGCAACTTACTCTACAAAGTTTACCCTTAAAAAGCAGGGTTTGAGAGTCAATATGGGATTGTATACTGATAAGCTTTAATATCTTCGGGGTATTTCCAGCATTTCATATCCTTTTGGTGATAATTGACCCCAGGTATTACAACCATATAGTGCAGAGGGTAATATTACGCGTCGAAATACTCGTACAGCAGCGAGCGGATTTAAGCCTCCAAAGTAAAGTCCGTGATTATGGTTTACATTGACGAGTTTTTCCAACTTCTCACAAGCACGTTGGGCCCTCTCCATGGAATTACCACCACACGAGAACAGCACTCCCGCATAGATAACTGATGCTTTGTGAGGTAGTTCAATTTCACCACACAATACTTTCGGACACACAATATCACCTTGCGAACGAGAGAACACTAAGATGGAGCTCTTACTCACATTGTAGACTAGTCTCCATTTACAGGCGTATTGATGAGCAATGTCTAACAGCTTTTGAAGTGCAAGCGAGGAGCTACTTGTAATTGTGGTGTCATCTGCTAAAAGTTGACCTGGATAATGACCCCATGGTAGATTAAGACCATACCCAGAGCTATCCAATTGACAAATGAGGTCATTTATATATACAGTAACTGGAGTGACGTCACTGGAGGTGTATAAACTTCGGGATTACATAAGTATAAACGTGCACTGATGGAAAGACATGCACGTATTTTGAGAACATATTACCATGATGATCCGGGTTCGAACTGGTCTTCAGCAACCCATTATTGTCGTAAGAGGCGACTAACGGGATCTGGTGGTCAGGCTCTCTGCCTAAATTTGCGTAAATCGATGCTCATGCTGTTGATCACTGGACTGTCTGGTCCAGACTCCATTATTTACAGACTGCCGCCAAAAAGCTGGAATATTTGAGAGCTTTAATATTGCCGAGTTGAACAGCAAACAATCTAATATCCATGTTAAATGGCGACGTGACGTCTCGAGTGGCAGAAGTCAGAACTTCAGCAAAGGTACACACGCATACGTACTTAAAAAGGCTTACTAATTATTTCCACGGTAGTTACATAGGTAGGAGGCCGTGTTTACTGTAAATGAAATCATAATAATACTTTATCAAAGTCACACTCACGCATAGTGTTTACAGTTGCCAAATCCAAAGAAATGCACTCCTTTTCTGTGCTCGAAATAGTTTTGTGAAGTGTGCAACGTTTGAACAATGGCTACAACAACGTCTCCGTTTCACATTCAGTGGTCAGAGGTTAAATGTAGATCCGTGTCTTCCAAATAAAAAATTAAATAAAACAAAACGAAAATGAACAAAAATACAGATCTTGGTACGAGTACCGTCGATGTTGATATTCTCTCGTCGGGTCCCAGTATAAAAAAAAGCATTTACAGTTCTTCTTTATGTGTTTCAGTTGCAAAGTTCATGCATATGTATTAAGTTCATGAATATTTATTGTTACATCTGTCCACACATCCAGCTTGATACTCAGTGACCTTGGACGGAAACACGTGTTCCCTTGGTGGCCACGTGATGACATGGGTGTTATACTGACATGATCGAAGTTACTACAACCCTGGGTCATCGCATGTTGGATGTACATATTTACGACCAATGTTGACACCAAAGACATAGATCCACCAGTTAGAGAGTACCTTTTCAACTAAGCCTTTTTCATTTCTGTGCGGAGGGGCGTGCACGTTAAAGGAACGTGACACGTATTAACCGGGCACTGTAGTACAGTAGAGCGTCCCTTGTGGTTCCAGAATAATTTTATCGTAGGTTCGAATCTCAGAAATTTTGTATAAATCCTATATTCTGGTGTCGACACTAGACGTTGCTGGAATATTGCTACAGCGGCGTAAAACTAAACTCATTCAGTCAGAATTATTACCTACACTTGTCTTCAAAAGCATCGACTGTCACCATGAGTCAGTGTGTAGACTCCTATCACATGACATTTGAGACTTTCCCCCTACTTAAAATCGTAAATTATGTAAATGAAATACAGTTCACGGGTTTAACTCTCTTAGAGAGGCATCTCACATTGATTTATTGGCACATTAAGCGCAGAATTTAAAGAGAAGCGCTGATGTCCTGGAAACACAGTTTACCTTCTTAAAACGACAAGAAAAATAACAGAAATTAATAGAATTTAGAAAGGCAATAATATCTATGTCGATGTGAAGTAAACATAGTAGCACAAAAGGACAATGGTTATAATGCTAAACCGCTTAATAAACATAATAATGGAACGTTCATGTTTATTATTTGACATGGAAAAGATCACCTGATATCACAATACAATGAGAAAGCCATAAATCTCCACCTGACCCAGCTCCGTAAAGCTTAACCCTAAAGAAGTTATCTGGGCTAGAGAACATTTTGCACACTATGCCTCTTTGTGACCAGTGTTAAAGGCACAATGTCACACACTTTCGAGGTGAGGTGAGGTGAAATTGGGTTTAACGTCGTGCTTGAGAATAGTTCGCTCATATGACGACGTGCATGCGTGTGTATGTGTATGTGCGGCTGCTTGTACTAGCCCAGACTGAAGCTGGTTTTATAGTGCTAGCCCACTGAGATACCATGCCGCAGTGAAGCATGAATACCCCACTCAGACACATTATACTGACTCCGAGCCGACCAGTCCTTGTTGTACCCATTAATGCCGAGCGCCAGACAGGGACCAACAAGTACCATATTTTAACGTCTTTTGGTATGACGCGGTCGGGGATCGAACCCGCGACCTTCCGCTCTCTGGGCGGACGCTCTAACCACTACACCACGGAGGCGGTCACACACTTTCGACAATATTTTGCCCTATATTGCATATGCACTCACTTTAGCTTCCTATGGATGCAATAAAAGACTTATTATCCCTTACGGCTTGCCTGAACTCGATGATTGAAACTTCGAGTCGACCAGCTTCCAATATATGGAATGTAAACAATTGCTCCATTCCGTAAGAGGCGACTAACGGGATCGGGTGGTCAGGCTCGCTGACCTGGTTGACACATGTCATCGGTTCCCAATTGTGCAGATCGATGCTCATGTCTGGTCCAGACTCGATTATTTACAGATCGCCGCCATATAGCTGGACTATTGCTGAGTGCGGCGTAAAACTAAACTCACTCACTTACTCAGTTGCTCCATTCATCGAAAACTGTCGCACGCGGTGTTGTCGGTATTTGCCAAAGTGGTTTCAATCGCAAGTTGTGCGTAGGATATTCATAAAGAGGGATCCAAGGGACATAACTCTATGGGGTTCGCTTGAAATAATGTTCGGCAGGTAGAGGGCGCAAGTGTCTATTTAATACAACGTTGCATTAATTCTTTCGAACTTATTAATTTAATGTTGTAATTTAAATACGTATATACTTTGGGAATAAATTATACGGTAGCTTCCCTGAGGGCTGATAATATTATTGAGAGAAAAGCATTCACAATTTATTTATTTTTAGAGAAGTGTGGTGTGATATAGTGCCTTTAAGGTTGGTTTGGTTTAGAATAACGGCAACGTCACCGTTGTATAAAACCATAAACACTCAACCTGATGTATCTCTGCAAAGTAGAGCACGAAGAGACTGTCTGGGCCGGATACGCTTTGCATGATGTCATTTAAGTTACCGAGTCCAGGCCAAGTAAACAATGTTTCATGTTTGTTTTGTTGTTTTTATATTCATGTTACGAGTAAACTCACATGTAGCCAGGTACACACAATGAGCGGAGAACCACGGCCTGAATAGATTTTCTCTAATGTACATTTTACGACAAGCATGACAGGGATATGACGTGCCCCGAATCGTAAACGATCCGCGACTCAGCCTTTGACATCCTCGATAATCTCCAGGGTATATGTTCCGATATATCTCCACTCGAACCCTGGATGCATCTATAGTTCTATAGTTCCTGTTAAATATATTTCGTCCCTTTGCTGGCTTTTTATCCAATCAGATATCTACGCTGGGAAGTTGAGCGTTCCAATCACAAGGCATCTATCATAACTCACTTCCGCTTCTATTATCTAACCGATTAAACTTGCAATTGCCAACATAATTGCCGAGGTGCCCTGGAAGAGGTAGAAGGATTTCTTGCATATATATTTGAAGGTTTCGGACCTGTCAGTTTGTCTGTATGTTTTTTCACCTACATCTGAGTCGCACAGCGAGCAAACCTTTGCGGCTGCAGCCGCCATCCTTGTTGACAATGGAAAGTTCGGTTGTAACGGCTTATCTGATTGGATAGTGTGAGAAGGCTGAGCCAGCAAAGGGATGTAATAAAATTTTTGGACCGAGTCGTACATACATCCAGGGTACTACTGGAGATTTATCGGAACGTATTCCCTGGCGATTATCGAGGATGAGCCTTTTAACATTTCGAAGGATTTATGTACACCGGGATTTGTCATCTGATGACGTTCTTTATGAAACTAGGTGTGTATCACGCTGCCATCATATATATACAACGCAGACGATGAAAAGTGTATTGCGGATCTATCTTATTGTAAAGCGTGACGCACCATGACACCTCAACAACTTTCCCCATCCGCAAACCCCACAGTAACAAAACTCAGTATTCAGTGTAAAAAAAACAACAGTAAAGAGTATTTTAAACAACTCAAAAATCATTTGATACTTGTGGGTTTTTATTTTAAAGAAATTGAATTGTTTGTAATTTTTATCAATATGTTTTGTAAATATATAAATAGCACAATCGCCAGGGGCTGAAGTGATGGTGTAAATCCAGCTAGGGTCGATGCAGGAAGCAAACGGATCGTAAGACCCCATGGTCCCCAGTATATTATGCGTAACGTTGACCCTCCTGACTCACACCCAAACCCTGCCGTCAGTAAAGCGCTTCAGGTAAAGCGTGACTCGTATTAAAACAGTCCGGTTCCACTGCCTCTGGTTAAACGTAACATGTCTGCGTCTTGATAGGTCCTGTGTGTGGTCGTGTAGGTCGGAACCAGCAGAGCACAGTCAGTTCCTGGAGATATATCCTGACACTTTACCTCTGAGCAACTAGTTGCTGGAATGGTTGCAGTCACAAATATGTGGCGAAGATCTGATCTGTCACACGATGCGCTCCGGCCTTGGGCGACTGCAACCGAGGGCTCGTGGAACTGCTACGACGGATTTGCAGTGTGGGCTTGTTGAAAGCAGATTTTAAACAAGACAAACCTTCCTGTATTTCCAGAACAATCAAAGGTACACATGTGTGATGATTACAAATTGAATCGCAGGCTCCTTAAACCATTGAATAGTTAACACTCATATTTAAAAAGCTGAATCTAATGAATTTGTCCTAATTCATGTGCTTATCGTGTGTAATGAATGTTGATAGTGAAGATACTAGTTTTTGACAGTCATAAATTAAAATACAATAATCATCGAACATTTCAAATTGATGGCAGCCTGGCACATGTCAAGCACCACGTGACTGGTGTTGTCGATCATGGAAACCGAACAACCCATGCTGTTGTCTGGAATACATGTATTCCAGGCGATGCAAATGTAACTTGTACAGTGCTTCTGTATGTCCTCAGTAGAATTGCACAGGTAATACTACTATATATGTTCAGAATCAGTCATTGCCTAAGTAATCACGAAACATTTGTTTCAAATTTGTTCCTGCACAAATGCTATGAAATAGTATTTAATTCATTTACTAAAAACTACTATTTCAGCTGAACCATGGGCATCTACCAGAAACGCTGTATTTACAAGCCGACAATTCACCAAAAGAAAACAAGAACAAAACTGTACTGTATTTTTTGGCATTGTTAGTCAAAATTGAAAATCTTCAAAAAGGTATGTGTTCTTTTTGCAACATATTTACATATACAGTGTGGGAATGCATGCAATAGAGGTCATTAAGAGGATCTTTAACATTCTTTATTAGAATCTCAGGATATTCAAATAATCCAATAATTGAATGTGTAATTTAATAGTGATACTCTTTTCCAGATGAAACTTTCATTTCTCATGGTGGGCCACACTCAAGAAGATGTGGACCAGCTGTTCAGCGTGTTTGCAAGGGAGCTAAGACAGAAACCTGCTGCAACACGTGATGCTCTCCTGCAAGTCCTTGCCAGCAGTAACGACCCAAAGCCCACTGCTTCTGTACTGGATGGTGTTTGGGACATGAGGCAGTTGTTTATCAACTGTGATTCACCTAAAGGACACAAGGAGGCACATGTGTTTGTGTTCAGAATGGAGGGGTCCTCAGTCTCCATGCTTTATAAAGACTGGCCACTGAAAAGTGAAACCTACAGAAAGGTGTCATTAGATTTCAAGGTTGACCTGTCAACACTCACACCTGTCACTCTGGACAAGAAAAATGTAGATGACACCTGTAAAGCCATGGGGAGAGACTTGGCCAAATGGGTGTCATCTACCAGGCTGTCTGAAGAGGAAGGCTTGTGGTGGGTGTCCTACATTAGACAGATGGGGGCATTCACACACCGGCCATCAAGCTGTCCGACTTCAAGCCCTTCATGCCTGCCCCAAGGGAAGAGAACAGCCTCCCAAGAAATGTACAAGAGGCAATAGAGCGAAGCAATGAAAAAATGCAGAAGCAATCAAAGGTATTTTCATTGAGTTCCAATTGTTAATAAAAAATGATATTGTCATCTGTTATACAGCGTTAGAGAGCATTTAATGTATAAAACATCCAGACATCAAGATGAATACCGATTTAAGCGACCGCCTCCGTGGTGTAGTGGGTCCCCGCCTGGCGCTCGGCATTAATGGGTACAACAAGGACTGGTCGGCTCGGAGAGCTGTCCGCCCGGAGCAGCGGATACTGTTTTTCACATGTCTTTGTATGTCAATTCTTATTATCATTTCATTTTCAGGTATCACTTACAAAGCACAGAAGACAAGCCTCAGCGGAACTCTGAGATGGTGGCCTGATTGTAACACTGATGTAAATATGTATATGCGATGTATATATATATATATATGCACTGAACATTTTTCTTTGTATAATCACAAGCTAAATTTGCTTTTGCCTCACTGTCAAGGGTTTGCACAAGTTAAATTGAAGTAGATTTTGGAAATGATTTGGACTTTGGTCTCAAATGGAGGGGTGGGTTTCGTTTCCACACAAGTCGAAAACCATTCAATATCTTTCAGCAGAACTTAGCAGATATATGAGACATATCACAAAGAGGTGCATTTAGCTATTTGCAGATTTTTGGCATTTAAAATTTTCCTGGTTTCCATGGAAACGATTCAGACTTAGTTTCATAAGGGAGGGGAGGGTTTCAACTTGAAAACCTGTCATTTTCTTTCTACAAGACTTGGCAGACATATCAAACAGATCTTGAAGTGGTGCCTTTTGCTATTTGCAAATCTTTGGCACTTATGTTTTTCATGATTTCCATGGAAGCGATTTTGACGTAGTCTAAAACAAATTCAAGTTGGACTTTAAGTAACTGCCAGATGATTTGTTCTTTCAAATATGTGGGGGCCGGGGGTGGGGTGGGGATTTGTCATCTTCTGATGTTTTTTGTTGGAACTGTTGTTAAGTCTGATATTGATTATTCTCCTTGTAAATATCCCTGTCCAGGGAACAATAGGTAAAAAACATAATGGTCCCCTGTCATGGTTAGAAAGTTCCTTCTTTTCTTGGAATTATCATGTTTTGATGTACTTATTGATCATATTGTGTTATAATTGAGGTATAAATTGAATATGTGATTGATGTAAAGGTTTGAATGCAACTCTAAAAAACTAATTATCACAAAAAGTTATTTAGTGTTAAGATATAAATATCGCATAGGTCTCTCTTGTAACACAGTATTGTCAAACTTGTCACATGATACAATTCTACTTTCATACATTTTACTTTCGATGACATTAAACATTTGCTATAATCTTTTCTTTGGATATTCAGATCTAAAATAATGATGAAATAACTGAGAAATTTGCGTTGGTTGAAACGTATTTGGAAGATGTCACAATGATACCGACATCTGCACAAGAAATCTTTGTAGTTCTTATGTATGTCCCTCACCTACGATATATTAGTTTCATTATTTACATGTTATTCTTGTTATAGTTTGTCAAAGTTTTAAAAAAATTTGCTTTTGTTACAACCAGACTGCCATAAAGAAAAGCAAATAACCAAAGTGTATGTTTTTGTGTTTGGAATATATATATATATTTGTATATGTACAGCATGTGTAACTGTAATGTGGTCTATGGCATTTATGAAACAATACATGCAGTTATGTTATATGACCTTGTTTGTGTTATTTTCCCACTGTCTGATGTTAAATCTGCTTTCTATGATAGTACAGAATATGATGACAATGACATTTTTAATGCAGATGAGACTGGGATCTTCTATAAATTGTTGCCTGACAAAACTTTGGACTTTAAAGGTACTCATTGTCACGGTGGAAAGCGTAGCAAAGAAAGGTTGACATGCATGGTCGCAGCCAAAATGACAAGCACAGAAAAACTTCCACTTCTTGTAATAGGCAAAGCAATGAATCCTCGCTGTTTCAAGAATGTTAAGTCTCTTCCCACAGAGTACACTGCAAATAAAAAGGCTTGGATGACATCAAGCATTTTTCAAGATTGGCTAGTTAAGTTGGACGAAAAAATGCACCGTAAGCGGCGACGAATTGTGCTTATTGTTGACAACTGTCCAGCCCATCCTTATGTAGACAATCTGAAGGCCATCAGACTTGTGTTTTTGCCTCCGAACACAACATCCAAGACTAAGCCGATGGACCAAGGCGTCATCAACAACCTAAAGGTCCACTACAGAAAGCAGCTGATGATCAAGGCCATTGACAAGAAGGAGTCTGTAAGCATAACAGTCATTGATGCAATGCAACATTTACGACAGGCTTGGGACTGCGTCCAACCCCAGACAATCAACAAGTGCTACTTGCATGCAGGCTTCAAGATCTCAGACCAGACCAACACCCAAGACGATGATGACAGCGACCCTGAGGATGATGTGCCCCTTGCCACCCTACTTGTTAACAACATCACTCTTGCGCAGTATGCCAGTGTGGATGATGACTTAGTAACCAGCTGCCCTGCCAGTGAGCAAGACATCGTCCAGAACATTATTGATTCCAGGACCAGGACCCAGCTTCTCAGTGACGACGAAGATGAAGACGATATGCCCCCTCCTCTACCACCTACTCTTGATGCCACAACAGAAGCCCTAGAAGTCGTCAGGCGTTATGTGATATCGCAAGACGACGGACACGGTGTAATGAGAGGCTACAACATGGTGGCCAACTATGTTACAGAGAAGGAAATGAAGAAATGTTTCACAAAGAGACAATCCCTCATGACAGCTTTTGTGGAGTAAAAAGTTAGACTGTTAGGCTAAAATATTTTTTTCGTTATGTTTGATTTTTATTACTTTGTATTATAAATGTATTACTTTACACAATGAAATGTTAGGGAATAAAACATGTCATATTACTTACAAGTGTTGTCTGTTGTTCTGCTGAATACATATATGTCAAGTTGGATAAGTAAAATACCTGATAAGTAAACAATTTTGGCGAGTCCCTTGAAATTTTACTTATCAGGTTTATACTGTATATCTCATCTTGATTGAATGGTTGGATTTCACCAAGTATTCTTATATTTGGCTGGCCTCATTAAAAGGCTGTTACATTTTTAAAAGTCACATTTACTTGCACACTGCAAATTAGATAATTTCAAAGTAAAATCTGACAAAGAGCAATTCATTTAGACAATTTTAATGTGTGCAGGTGTACAAATAATGAAGGCTCTGCTTAATATGGTTTCAAGGATTATGCATCTGCCATAATTCAGTGTTCCACTGTCCAGTTAAGGTGATTATAGAAGCAACAGAGGCACATAGACCATATTATAAATCTTTTCTGCCAGAAATTTCTGCAGAAAAAAAATTCTGCCAGAAATTTCTGCAGAAAAAAAAATTCTGCCAGAAATTTCTGCAGAAATGCGTTTTCAGAGGCAATTTGTGAGCTTATGAAAACATGAACACACTTATATTTTTGGATTCATCTTCTTGAGATCTTTCCAATGATATAAAAAATGTTTTTGTAGCATGCTTCCTTCTGGGTGTCAAGTTAGGACTGGCTGGCCATTCCTAAGTTGTCCCGCCCAGCCTTAAAATATCTTGACCACCAGAAAATGGATCAGCTGATGGTTATTCGCAACATTATGGGGATAGTTTTGGGCAGTCAGGCTTGAATGGCAGGAATTCACAGATTTATAAAGCAGCAATGAATAGTTAACCCCCTTTTTCGTATTAGTTAGTAGCTTTCAGGCGAACGTTTGATCTTCATAATGAAAACTAAAATGGAACGAAAGCCGCCAGCCGAGGCACATGGGCAGCATCAGGTTATTACTGTGAAGTCAGTTGTCTCCAAAGAAATCAATTCTGTCCTTTTGAAATAACTATAGGCGTAGGGTGTAACGTGTGGCCAAATTTTCTGAGACAGCATACCTCTGTGCAGTGATGAGCCCTCTAGTAATGCAAGAATCCACAGTCTGTGGACTTAGGTATCGTGTACTCCCGATAGCGCAATGGTCTGTTCATTCTGTCCACCAAAGTGTTATAAGTTAATAATATTTAAGCAGTTATGCAAAACTGAAATGTATCAATAAGTGAAAAACACTGTTTATAGATTCAACAACCCCGGACAAGGAATCACTATCAGATATGGAAGTGCGTCAACGGCCAACTGAGGACTCTCCAGAGAAGGCTGACGATCAAGTTCAAATTGACACATCGAAAGTAACCCTGAAGAAAGAGATTGGTCTTTTAAGTGGTGTAGCCTTTGTGGTGGGATCAATCATTGGTACGTTGGGTGGAAGACGTATCATTAATGGAAAGGTTAATGACAAGGTTCTAGCTGATTCCAATCTCATACATGACCAGTACTTGATGATAGTTTGTTTGTTGTTTAACGTCGCACTCAGCAATACTCCAGCTATGTGGCGGCGGTCTGTGAAGTATCTTGTCTGGAACAGACAATCCAGTGATCAACAGCATGAGCAAGCCTGACCTCCTGATCCGTTTAGTCGCCACTTACGACAAACGTGGGTTGTTGAAGACCAATTCTAACCCGGATGTTCACAGGTGTTTGTAGAGGGAAGGGAAGTAGTAATTGTCATGTAGGGTATGTCATTGTTAGAGAAGAGAAGAGGGTGAGTGGGAAAGGGAAGGTAAGGGAAATTAGAAGGGGTCAGAACGCAAAGGGGGAAGGACAGTTGGTTGGAAAGAGTAGGAAAGGAGAAAGGAAGTGGAAAGAAAGAGAAGTAAAGAAGTGTGAAACGAGTTGTTGTAAAGTACATGAGTGAGTTTAGTTTTACGCCGCACTCAGCAATATTCCAGCTATATGGCGGTGGGCTGTAAATAATCGAGTCTGGACCAGACAATCCAGTGATCAACAGCATGAGCATCGATCTGCGCAATTTGGAACCGGTGACATGTGTCAACCAAGCCAGCGAGCCTGATCATGACCACCCGATCCCGTTAGTCACCTCTTACGACAAGCATGGGTTACTTAATTAAGGTACATTCTAACCCGGACCTTCACGGGTGTAAGGTACATGAAGATTCCTACGATTATGTATCTGACCAATGGAGACGTGTAAAGTGTAACTATTTTGTAGGTTCTGGTATCTTCATCTCTCCCCAAGGAGTTTTGAGGAACACAGGCTCAGTGGGAATGTGCCTGGTTGTGTGGTCTAGCGGAGCTCTCCTCTCTCTTCTCGGTAAGTATAACGTTCGATATGCTGAATAGTTTCGCACGTATAGATGTGGATGAAGACATTATTCAGTGGTATATATCAATATGATAGTAGGAACTCAAAACTAACTCAGTAAATAATTATCTTAACACAAGACTTGTGTTTTCATGGCGAATAACGTATATCGAGGTCCATATTTGCTTTTGTATTGTTTTTTCCCCTTTCAAGCATTTTGCAGAACAGGGAACAAGTGCAAGCGTTTAACATCTTTCGGTTAGGGATGGAACCATATATGGCCCTTTAAGCAGTTACGCTGTAGAGAATCTAATGTGACTCTACTGAACAAAAATTGTTTCATCTTTTCCCATTCTGTGACCTTTCAGGTTCGCTTACCTTCACTGAGTTAACATCCCTCACACGGACATCTGGAGGGGAGTACGCAGTGTTGCTGAAAACATTCGGCCCTATCCCTGCCTTTGTGTTTGTATGGTCCGTTGAAATCGCCGTGAACACATCGGCAAGAGCCGTGCAATGTCTGACGGTCGCCGAGTATCTCTCCGCCTTCCTGGAGCTGTGTGGGTCCCCTGAACCGCCGAAGAAGGTCGTAGGGATCTGCCTTCTGGGTACCTGTTTGTTCACATCCCTAAATGTCCCAACATACTCATAGCAAGAACAGAAGTTGGAATTAGTGAAAACAGACTTCTTTATACACCGTTGATGTAATTATATCTTCTACTAATCCGCTCGTCAATATATACACTACCTTATTATATTTTTTCCTCTATCATCAACTAATCTTGCCTGTAAGATCTACAACCACTCAAATTGGTTTGTTCATCGTAACTATCAAAACAATCAATCAATCTTCAAAGGTTAAACTGCCATGGATATCGAAACTATCAAAACAATCAATCAATTTTTAGAAGCTTATCGGCAATGAAGTAAATCTCTATCATTTAGGATAAATATATAAGCTTTGATCTTGATGCAACTGTGTTGGAAGTTTTCTCTAGGCACAGAGACTGTTCTCTATAGGTTCGGATGCTGTTCTCTCCAGTGCGGTGGCCGTTTTCTCGACTTTTGGGGTCCGTTTTCTATGTATCACAAATCGTTAATTCTTTCTGGCGTGTTTATTTTCTTTATCAATTCTAGTTCTTCTGGCCATCACCACCTCCTACAGCGTGAAGTTGTCGGCAAGGATACAGGTCTTCTTCACTGCAGCCAAATTGGGAGCTCTCGTTGTGATCATCATCGGAGGACTGGTCAAAATAGGACAAGGTAAGCAAGAGGACAGATATTGTCATACATACAGGCAGACTGAATGGGAGTGAGTTGGATTATCGCAGTATTCTATATACAGAATTTAATTGAAGCAAACTAAGATGCCAATGTTTTAACCTTCCTTTTCGAATAGTGTCCTGGCAGTTTTAATGACACTTTATATAAATGTGCATGTCTCATATGATTACAGTTTTGCGTCATATTTACATAACTATGAGCGATTTGTGATTCAGACTTTCGGTTATGACAAGTGTGTGTGTGTGTGTGTGTGTGTGTGCGTGCGTGTGCGTGCGTGCGTGTGTTGCTTTATAGTGGCTCGATCTGTTGGTTTACAGTACCAACTAAGCAAGACATCCCGTATATAACAGTACTTTAGTAAGTCAATAGTTGGAGCATAGCTGCGTTCTTGTGACCTAATTGGATGGACAAAAATGTTCCCATGTAGGATGTCTTCTCTTTCAGGCACGGTATCTGAGCTACCAACTGGGTTTGATGGATCTGTGACTAAGGCATCCAACATCGCTCTGGCGTACTACTCGGTCATGTTTGCATATGGAGGATGGTAAGTTGATGGTAGACCATTTCAGATTTGGTATGTGTATGTACTGAGTTAAAACAACACCCTCGCCAGTTTGATCCTGTTTAAGTTCCCGTACATGATATATAATAATCCGCCAATTGATACAATTGTTTCCTTTCGGAGATTTCTATTACTAAAGTACATCATTTTCTCCTGAAGATCTTGTTCGAAGATTACTCCAAATGGAATGAAATATGTATGCATTACCATGTTACGTACGAATTATTGAATTTCTCAATCTGCAACCGAACCCTACTCTTTTGAACTTGTATGCATTGAAAATATAATTTAAAATAACATCTGAACACATCAAGGGACAAAAATGAGTGAGTATGGCTTAATGCTGCATCAGCAATTTTGCAGCTATTCGCGGTTCAACAGGTGTGTGTCCAAAAAGACCTCATATAATTTTAATGTGTCCAGGATGAAATGTTGAACAGTTAAATAACAAAACAGACCCAGTTGGAGCGTATAGATCCGTACCATCATCCTATCAATGTGTGCTTAATACAGTTTAACAGGTTTCCTCGTCATGTAATTACAATATCACCTTCTGTTGTTATTTTAGTTGCTCATGTTTATCTGTTTCATGTATGATAATTATTCTTCCTGTGCATTATTCACTAACCATATATAATCCAGGACCTTGCTCAGATCATTCAGTTTTGCTTCTTTGTTCGGTGTTTAACGCCGCACTCAGCAATATTCCAGCTAAATGATGTCTGTCCCTAACTAATCGAGTCAGAACCAGTCCATCTTTGCGTGTCAACAGTTTGAGGACCCATACCAAAACATCGCTTTCACAGTGGAAACAAAAACGTATTATCCTTAAATTTTGTCTTCTTTGTCATGTTTAAGAAACCATATTTTGAAAATACCTTGTTAGTCTGACGTATTCTCAAAAGGCAACCTGTTCAAGCTTTATCTAAAACGAAGTTTTACGAAGACAAGCTGAATGGTTTATGAGACCAAAGGTTGTTCTATACAAGTGGGTGTTTTTCGAGGGAGTGCTCACATTTTGATTTCGAGGCTGTATGCAAAGCTCCAGATAAGATTTAGCTCATGTGGGTACTGGACCCACTGTATTTTTTTGAAGTGGGTATTTTGAATGTTGAGTGGGTATTTCATTTTCCGTTACCCACTGCTTTCAAATATGTGCGTATTTCAGTCATTTTACTCACCTAAGTATATGTCATTGAGTAAGTTTACTAAGCAGATATGTTCTGCCTTATGTCATACCTAATCAAAACCAACTTTAATATAATGGAAATGATTTACACTTTTTTGTCTTTCAAGGAACAACGTCAACTTCCTAATAGAGGAGGTGAAGAACCCTCGGAGGTACTATGTTCATTTGTAAATTAATGATTTTGTCATCAAACCTATAAACCCTGTGTCATAATTTGATGAGTATGCAAAATAAAACCTAGTTTTGAAAAGATCTGTGCCTCAATGTATCTGTGCCACTGCCTACATGCTAATGAATGCCCTTTAACAGTCAAAACAGTTCAGATCGATTGTTCCCAATTGGCAAGTGTGCATGTAATTTAAACAAGAGTCATCAGAAGATGACAAATCCTCCAGGCCCTCACAAATTTGAAAGAACAAATCATCTGAAGTTCCTTAAAGTTCGACCTGATTTTTTTAAGACCCTCACGAATTTGAAAGAGCAAATCATCTGAAGTTGCTTTATTTTTTAAGCCTAGGTCCAAATCGTTTCCATGGGAATCATGAAAAATAAAAATGCCAAAAATATGCAAATAGCAAAAGACACCATTTCAAGAACTGTTTGATATATCTGCCAATTTTAATAGAAAAATATTGGAGAAAGATATTGAAAGGTTTTGAAGTTGTGTTTTGAAGCCCACCCCTCACTTTTGAGACTAAGTCCGAATCGTTTCCATGGAAACAGGAAGAAATATAAATGCCCAAAACCTGCAAATAATAAAAGACACCACTTTGGGATCTGTCCCATATATCTGCCAAGTATTGTAGAAAGATATTGAAATGTTTTCGAGTTGTGATCCTGAAATGAAGTCCATCCCTCCCTATTGAGATTAAATGAAAATACCAAAACTCTGCAAATAGTAAAAGGCACCACTTTGGAATCTGTCTCATATATCTGGTAAGAACCTGGTACTATGTAGGTAATCGGACGGTTAACTCACGCATTGTAATGTTCCGCGATTTATGGAGTTCTTATAGTGACTGAAAATATGGCTTAAACGTAAACTAACCGGAAATGTTTCCAGAACGACTCTATGTGATAATGATATTATTACCTTCGTGTCTTGCTCTACCCTAACTCTATTTAGGGAATGGAAATATATTCATTATACACACAAACGAGTCGCATACAATTTTTATTCCAAGTATAATATCAGCGTCTCAGTCTTCAGTAAGAATAATTAGAAGATCTCTCCAGTTTACGCCTTCAACTAAAATATTATATGTTCAAATCATCAATATTACAGACTGAACGGGATGTAGTTTTCATGCCGATGTTCCTGAACAATCTGTGTTCTTAACATTCAGAAACGGACCATTGTCGAGTATCATCGGTGTAGCGATAGTTGCTGTTGTCTACATCCTCACCAACATCTCCTACCTTGCTGTCATGACCCGTCAGGAGCTGTATCAGTCATCGGCTGTCGCACTGGTACATTTATTGAATGATGGGATCCATCGATACTGGTATTGATCATAATCTGGTGCTGTTTGTCTGGCAGGTTTGGATGTTGGCTTATGATGAAAAGGAGGAGCAATAGTGCCTTGTTTGTACGAACAAGGTGGCAATTTTGTTCATGCTCCACAGGCTGCAAGGAACCCATGATTTAAAATTCGAATCCCGGTTCTTCGTGATTTAGTTACTACGTTTGGTTATGCTGTACGGGTTGCCTCCCTTAGATATGCCAGGATCCAATAATTTTGGATTCGAATACCGGTTTGCTACTTCAATTATTGGGGGTTTCTGATACCTGTGTAACTTCGGGCTTTCATCCAACTCTTCATCCAGACCTGGGGAGACAGGGTCCTGGGTTCAGCCTCCTGGATTATCCCGATCTCTGTCATGATGTCTGTGTACGGCAGCGCTAATGGTGGGATGGGAACAGCTTCTAGGTAAGTTGTACATGAAGAGACTTGGTACCTCATAAGGGTTATGTATAACCTGTTATGTTAGAGGGGGTCCTTTCTAGTCAAATGAAGACAGAACGAGCCTGGCGACATTCACGTGTTTACTTAGATGCCTCAGTTAGAGTAACCTCCCCTTTGCTAGCCTTGCGGAGGCTACATACAGCTACCACTACATAACCAACACTTATGAGATACAGACTGACGAAGCACGACGACGTCTTACCCTCATATTATACATATTATGCCGTGTGGTCCTGTGCATAGAATTCAGGTCACAACACAATAGAAGCTACGCAATGTTTATCGCTGGGAGCCTATGGGTGGGTGACTGTGTATGGCAGCTTGACTCCTGAGAGTTTCAAGGTCTTCAGTCCTGCCCCACGACGAAGCACATGTGGCACATGTGGTCTCTACTTAGGCACTTAGGCAAGTGAGTTTGTTCAAAATTGCTTCTGTTCACCCAGCAGAAAATGGGTAACCAATGGGATAAGTCATGTGACTATTAACCTGCTAAGGCCTCACAAGCAGTTTGGGTTATCCGGGGTAATAACTATTAGGTTGTAGCCCTTTGAGCATGCCCCTCCGTGGTGCCGAATTCAGCGCATTACAAATGCCCTTATTATTATAAGTAAATGCCTGTAAGTAAGCACGCCAACACCATGTGACCAAGTCGGTGACATCGTTCCACACGATAATGCAACCATCACCGACCATTATATTATCAGCCAATCAGGAAACAGAGTTTGCTTGATTTGCCAAGACATCACATGCAATACAACGTACACAAAGGTCTGCAAATGGCAATGCGGAGACGTATTTATAGCTTACAGAAATTTGTATGTCGGTGACAACATACTAAGGCATGTCTTAACGGTTCATAACATACACAATCTAGTTTTAGCGAAACCTCACATGTCCTTCCTGAATCAATGGTACCCTACTTGCTATTCTTTCAAGGCAATTTGATTTTGGTTCGCAGAGCATCATAAAAAATCGTCAGGGTTAACAGTGAGATTTCTAATCAACATTCGTGAATTTGTTTTTGATTGGAACGCTGTGACCATTTTGGTTTCATTTTTGTATCGCTGTCATTTTGTACCACTGCACCCACCATCCACCACCACCATAGTTCCGCCAATGACAGACATACCCATTATCAATGAAATGACCTGTATCAAGCATCTATCTCTGCTTCCTGTCATCTTGCTTTCTCTTAGAATACAGTTTTCAGCAGCCCGTGATGGGAACTGGTGGGAGTTCCTGTCCTATGTCAACGTGAAGAGGTACACGCCCATGCCATCAATCATTTGTCACGTGAGTGGGAGTAAATGTTGTTTTACGTCACCAATCATACAGCTGTATGATATATACCAACGGAGAAAAGTAACTACGTCATGTAAAGTTCAATCAAAAATACAATTACACTGAAATTATTTTCACTTTCAATTCATATTCATGGAAGCATCTCCTCGACTTAAAGGCGGACATCTCCATGTGTGTTGGTAGCATGGTAGTCATAAATGTTTGGGGGAACAGTCTTTGGTTTACGTAAGGAACCATATCCCTGAAGCTGTTTTCAATTGGGACCATGAGTAGGTCACGGCACTTTGAGATACCTCGGTACTCCCGGTGACAAACAACGTGCAAAGTCATATTTGGCGGTCGCGCGATTTGGAACCAGAACTGGTTCTTGAATATACGCTCGTCACCGGAAATCTGGATCCGGAAGTAAGCTCGGTCCCGTCTCGCATATCGCAAGTTGGCGCGCGCAAGGGGAACCGGGAGTAGCGCCTTGCGAGACTTACAGGACCTGTTATCTGCTGCCACCGCCTCGCTGTGTACCGCAAATTGCAGTCACGCTCTATATTGACATTAATTGTGTAGATTCACTGACTTTCTTTTAGGGTGTGTCTTTATGTCTCTTATCGCCAGTAAGGGTTTCGTTAATAATCGGGTTGTGATTAAGCATTGATCAGGCGAATATTGTTATTTTCAAAACATAAAATTTACATTTTATATGAAACACAGTTGATGCTAATAAAGAAGTCATCAACAAAAGGGCAAACAAACTTGCTATCTTTGTTCGTTTAACTTTCAACCCTTTTCTTGGAATGAAACGAACTGTTACTCTACGAGTTTAAAAGATCTTTTTGCGCTTGTGAACTTTTGATTTTGAAACGGCAACATTTTAAATCGACTGTACAATGATTGTGAATACTTCCTGGTACATTTCCGTTCTTAAATTGTCGATAGATATGAATATTACTTTTAACCACACAAGGACGTGACACAAATACTGCTGGTGTGACTAAATTTTAACTCACTCACTCACTTACTCTGATGCATCTGTCATAGTCACATTGATGTTTTACCATACATGATTTAAATTACCATAAAATCTTATTTATGAGGTATTAACATTGCTATTATGTAGTTTAACTCCTCCATTCTCGATTGAGGTCCTGGGTGTTGATGTTTGGTTACAGGTGCTCATCTCTGCCTTCATGACGCTACAGGGAACCGTCACCAGCCTCATCAACTTCCTCAGCTTCACCCAATGGGCCTTTTACTGTACCTGTGCTCTATGTTGTCTTGTGCTGAGGTTCAAAATAAAAGACGACCCGAAACGAATAAAGGTATTGTTTTATATCACCATTCTGATCATGGGGGCGGTGAGGTAGCCTAGTGGTAAAATGTTCGCCCGTAACGCCGAAGACTTGGGTTCGATTCCCCAAATGGGTACAATGTGTGATGCCCATTTCTGGTGTCCCCCGCCGTGATATCGCTGGAATATTGCAAAAAGCGGTGTAACACTAAACTCACTCACTCGTCTGATAATAGTTTCAAATCCTGGTTCAGCACGTTTGTGTATCTTGGTATGCGACAAATCCATATCTAAAAAATGAAAAGCATCTATACCTTCAGCAGCAGCAACCTCACACGTTTCGCAGTCAAGCCGTGATACGACTCAATCATCCATTATGTAGTGATGCTGGAGTTACCGTATTGGTTAAAGCGTCCACCGAAGGCTCAGGTTCGATTTCCCACATGGGTACAATGTGTGAAGCCCATTTCATGTACCCCCCGCCGTGATATTGCTGGAATATTGCTAAAAGCGTCGTAAAGCCCTACTCACTTATTCATACATCGTGTGTCCTATTTTGGAACGTG
The DNA here is from genome assembly GCF_003918875.1 of Haliotis rubra. Taxonomy (NCBI): domain Eukaryota; kingdom Metazoa; phylum Mollusca; class Gastropoda; order Lepetellida; family Haliotidae; genus Haliotis; species Haliotis rubra. The sequence goes on along the minus strand of NW_025765389.1, from coordinate 15,281 downwards.
TACACCAAATTCGATTCTTTAAACGATATAAAGTTATAGTGTGTTCAAAGAGGTATGAATCCAACTCACTCACTCATCTTATGTCCGATCTTGACACATCTACAACAAACTCTTCTTTCAGGTTCCAATCCTCATCCCCATCTTCTTCATGCTGTGGTGTCTGTTCCTGGTCGTGGCACCTATTGTAGAGAATCCCCAGATTGAGCTACTGTATGCAACCATATTTGCTGTTGGTGGCCTTGTCGTCTATTTCCCACTCATCCACTTCAACCTGAAACCGAAATGGTTTGGTAGGTATAGAACAGTACACCAGTACAGCTGACAAGATCAGACATTCTAAGAATTGCTTCACAATGTATATCAAACAGGTGTTCACTTCCATTAACAATTCATTGGTGTCCACGTTATTCGGATTTTATAACCAATTTAAAGCATTCCGTCATATAAACATCCCAAAATACCAACAGCAGCCAGATTAATGTACAAATATCTGGACACATATGGTGATGCAACGCCCGTTATTCAAATGGTTCCTTAAAGAAACTCTCGTTGGAAATACAATATTAACTAATGTCGAGGCTGCTGAGGCTGCTTCATGGAGCTCGGATAACGAGAACGTTGACTACTGGGGAGATTAAGTCATGCCCGTTGTCAAACACCATTGTTATTTTACAGCGTTATTTCACTGAGAATCTTTATGTAGAAGTTTCAGTATGAAACAAAGATTAAGTTTCTAGGTATTCTCGTTATATCTAGTTCAGATGGGTAAATCAGTAGAATGGAGGAGGAATTATTGAACAACAGATCATCCACATGCCTGAACTTTATTATACGTCTTGGCCATATTCTCATGTTTTGATTTTTGCAACCCCAACACAAAATCCGATTCAGAATATTAGATACACCCACAGATAAATAAGAGGAGGTGCACAATTTCTGACCTAGGTGATGCCAACTTCTTTCCTGAATGTCCCATCCCCAAATTTCACATAGCTATTATTTGTGACAAAGTTAAGCCTTTCTAAAGGGAACTTCAGATGGAAGTTGCTTTCACCCTACACGTTAATTCCGGAAGGAAATAGTTACGTGCATCTTCAAGAAAACAATTATTAAACTAATCCCATTTTTGTTTACAGAAAAGATAGAGATGTATCTTCAACTACTGATGGAGGTTGCACCAAGTAAATACGTGGACTCATACTAAATAGATGGACCACATCTTCACATACTCAGATTACAGAGAACATTTGGATGCCAAAAGGAAACACTGAGCCAGTTTGTACACGCCCATCACTGTTCAAGCTTCGTCGCAACCTGGACTTCCAAGCCAATCGCTTTGAGTAAGCAAACCCAGTTTGAAGCTCACCCTCTTCTCCTAACTGCTACTTATTTGCCTCGCCCTAAGGAAGAACTGTTGGTGCTAATGAGGAACAAACTGAGGAAGTTGCAATGTAAGCTGCTTATTTACAAGTTGATCCAGTCAGCTGTCAAACTCAACTTCCTGCAGCCGCCATTTTGGTTTGAGACAAAAGCGACCTCAGCCAGCGATTTGTGCCACTCAAATTGCCTAGGTCCCGATCCACAAAGCGTTCGTAACGTTACGACCTGTCGTAACCCCATACTTTATCGACCTCAGCGGGCGACCTCAGCCAGCGATTTGTGCGACTCAAATTGCCTAGGTCCCGATCCACAAAGCGTTCGTAACGTTACGACCTGTCGTAACCCCATACTTTATCGAAAGGCTTGCGAAAGTCGTAACGCTACAAACGTTTGGTGGACGGGATCCTGGACTTAAGCACCACATGCTTTACATCGCATACAAGCGGTTTGTATTTACAACGCACCTCGTCTGTATCGCCATGGCCATCACAGATATTCACCCTCGTGACGACGTCAGAGAACTTTGCATTTCCCTGCTTTTCTTGGTCTCATCTGATAGGCTTCTGTACGTCAACAGACTGAAGAATTTCCAAGACGAATATCTTCAGACGGTAGCACGGGTAGCTGTCGCTTCCAGCCAGTATCTCACCTGTGATGTTGCTGTCACGTTTGTATTTATCAGCGGTAACTAATAATGATTGTTCTAACAACCAGGTTTAAAAAAACATGCATCCGTTGTTTTACTAATCCTTTTTCTTCAATAATTTATAGTAACACAATACATAATTAATGTTACTTTTATTGTTATAGCTATACCAGTCGACTGAAACGTGTATCTCTGTAAATACTATACATCTGAAATAAATTTATTTCCACGGCGGAAGGTCGCAAACATCTTAAACATGCCATCCGGTCTTGCTGCTATTGTCGGTTCCATCCACACGGCGCTCGAAGCAGCAGGTGGGAGCTTTGGGCTCCCACTGTAACAGCGAGTAATGAGTATCCAGGAAGAGTGAGCTGTAATGTTGAGGTGTGGTCCCGCCGATGCCAGGCCACACTGTGCCAGTATATTTACGACCTTGGAACTGCTACACAGAAGCGCACAAAGTCTTATCAGATGAATACGGCCTGACTGGGTGGGGGCACCGACTGCAAACAAAGCAAAATAAGAAACAAATGGAAGCAATATAGTGAAATTAAAATATATGACTGACTGACTGAGTTTAGTTTTACCTCGCGTCCGCGCTAATTCTTTGATATTGTGAATAAACAAGTTAAAATAGGATAAGATAAGTAAACAATAATGATAAAGTGGGAAGAATAGTGAAATGAGGTGGGAGGGTGAGAAGCAGAATTTTGTGCAGAGGCGAACAGCTTCATGTGTAGTAGTAGAGGAAGTGACGGCGCTTCCAGCGGATATTGCGTGGCTTTATTGTAGACTTGAGGCAAGTTGGTGGCGGAAGTGAAAATGAGCTTCACCGCCGGATTTAGGTGGTGGACGGAGTAAAAACAATGGAGGTTAGACAGATGAATGAAATGGCTCTGCAGGCCATAACAAAATTTAGCTAAATGTCAATAAGTTTGTACATTCTTCACTGTATCTTTTCTGAACTAGATTGTATCCACCACAAGGCGTTAGGCTGTCTTGGGGGTATTAGGACCTCACTGGTAGACAGTCTATATGCTGAGACTAACGAAAATCCTCTTGAACAATGCCGCATTAAACTTTCACTGCAGTATATCACTACATTACCTTCAAATCAATCCAATGCAGCATACAATTGTGTTTTCAACCCTCTCTATGTAAACCTGGTGAAGCCACAGGTGGCTCTTACCCTCAACAAACTAAAACAATCCGAAACAAACCTTTGGTGTTTCAACAGGAATTCAACCATTTGCGTTCTAAGTATTACACCCATAGAGCCACTTTTACAGACGGATCCAAGGATGGTGGCCAAGTTGCCAGTGCCACAGTCATTGGATCAAAGACTGTTTCCTCAAGAATTCCCGACAATGGTTCTGTTTTCACTGCTGATGCCACATCTATCTTCACGGCTTTGACCTATGTTATACAGCAGAACCATTCCAAAAACGTCATCGTTTTTACAGATTCATTATCTTGCCTTCAGGCACTTCAAAATGTTATTTCAAGTCACCCTAGCATCCTGGACATTTTAGAACTTTACAACGCTCTTTCTACTGGCAAGTAACACTGCAGCTCTTGACAAGCCGCTATTTCCACTGCTGATCCCGTATAAAGTTATACTCGGGACCTTATGCGTAAAAGGTGGGACGCCCAAGTAGGAAGAAATAAACTTCATGAATTGAAACCAGCAATTGGTTATAGGTACTTGGGTTGTCAGTCAAGACGAGATGAGGTAATTTTACGATGACGTCACATTGGCCACAGTCGGTTTACTCGTGACTATCTGCTGAAAATGGATAGAGATGGACCACCTATGTGTGTCTCTTGTGGTCAAGTGGCTCAGCAATAACATGTACTATACTCTCCCAAAAATAGAAACGCATCATGAAAATAGCAATTTCATGTAGCAATGAATTACAACGTGATTCATTTTACAAAAGGTTTTGCTCTGTTTATGAGTCCTATGGTGTTTATGTTTTGAAACATCACAACATAACGCACCATCCGTAAAATACCCGTATTTAACAGCATGATTTTCAATTTCGGCGTGTAGTGTCACAGAATACACAATTCACATGCAATGCACGTGAAAGTTGGGGATCAGATAGTCTCAATGATGGGTATATAAGGTTGATCGCTGTCTGTCGATTATTCTCTGTATTTGGAATATTGTTGACGAACGCAAAATGCCACGTCTAAGTGAAGCCAACCGTCATATCGCCATTGGTTTGCTTGAAGCTGGCCAGTCTCAACGTGCAGTTGCCCGACGCATGAATGTTCACCAAAGCACCATTTCAAGGCTCTGTGAGATATCGCCGGCAGAATTCGGTAGCAGATGCCCCTCGTAGTGGGCGACCTCGAGCGACCACTGCGGCGCAGGATCGCTACATCCGGGTACATCACCTGCGTCATCGAACAGCTACGGCGACCAGTACCGCTCGACAAATACCCGGATTGAGGAGGCTTTCTGCACAGACCGTCAGGAACAGGTTGAGAGAGGCTGGTTTACGTGCCAGAAGACCTTATTTTGGCCCTGTGCTTCGACAACAACATCGTCGACATCGAGTTCAATGGTGCACCAACGTTCAGGCCTGGAACCTACCGAAGTGGCGTAGAATCTGCTTCAGTCATGAATCACGATTTCTATTGGAACGACGCGATGGAGGAATGCGGGTGTACAGACGTCGACGTGAACGTTTCGCCGACGCTTGCGTTCCCCAGGTGGACAGATTCGGCCGGGGCAATGTTATGATGTGGGGAGAGATCACCTGCGGTAGGAGAAGTGATTTGGTGATGATCCAGGGCAACCTGACAGCTCAACGGTACTGTGACGAAATCCTACGCTCACACCTCCTTCCAATCATTGATCGCCAGAGTATGGTGTCCTATAATTGCCATCGCGTGGCGCGTAAAAAAAGAACGACGTCGTGGGCGACGTCGCATTAAAAAACGCTACGTCTTGCGCGACGTCGCTTTATAGCATATTTTTTCTTATTTATGGCGACAAAAATAGCGGGCGACGTCGCGGGCGACGTCTCACTACATGTCACATCGTGTGTAATGGTTTTGTCCGTTATTGCGACAGTATACGCATGCGTGGTATATTTATGCACATGCGTGTTTTGAACAGCCGCCATTTGTGTCAACAGTATTTCGAACTTGTCAAAGTATCTATCTTTGAGATTCTTTTCAGCATCTTTATGAATTAATGAGTTATTTTGTAACTGTACATTATTCTGAATATTAGTTCATGTGTATATTAATGTGGTGTTTTAGTCACCTTTTGGCAATTCAGTACCTCTGCTTGTCTTTGATACGCAGCGAACTATGCCACCTACAGGCTACACATCGCTATCCATGATTTCCGCTGGGCCACGAAAAACAAGTAGGTTTCTATTTTATTCTTTCGTGATATTTAAGTATTAATTATTTGTGTTTCATTTACTGAATGTTCAGTTTGAAAAAAGCAGTCATATTCTTCTATTTTTACATTATGAAATTAATATGATAAACTACAAATGTTCTCTGATAAATAATAATAATAATGCTAATTTTTGCGCCTTGGATCCAACGCAAGGCTGCATTCTGTGGATGAATTGCCTTGCCCAGAGACACAACACAGAATGATACCCAGGTCACAAATGTTTGGTGTCTCCAGCATGCTAACCACTACACCACTGTGCTCCACAACAAGAAATAAGTTAATCCAACGCTTACTTTTAATGAGCTTGGAAATAGTGTTGGTTTGTGCCGTAAAAAAACAACAAATTAATATTCACACACATCATGTCAATAACAATACTCGGTTTGTGCATTTTGAATTTCTTTATTTTTTCAAACAAAATTGATGTTAACAGGAGAAGAGCTGATCAGAGAGTATTACACAGCTGGCTTCACCCAAATCGAAATCTGTGCACTGCTTTACCTCAGACATGGTATAAATCTCAGGTATGTGGCAATACTTATGAATAGATTTAGTGGTTCATTATATGTAAACGTAATAAATATGCATACTTAACATGGGTGTTATGATTCAAACTTGTCATACGTTTTCTACTTACAATGAGTCATTGTTCATAGGAAGTATGGAATAAAACCTCGACATAAAGATCATTATGTAGTCTGCCCATCTGTAATAGAAGAAAATATAACTACTATCAACATATCAATATCAAATATAAATTTACGTATTTTGCTCTTCAAATAAAACCAGTGGATCCTTTATGAGGATCAGGGTGTTCCTTTCAAAGTAATGTAAACGTTTTTCAGTATTCGTCATTTGAATCGCATCATGACTCAGCGTAGCATTCGAAGACATGTACATATGGATGAACTGGTTGCTGCTGTTCAGGTACGGAGAAAGAGGCAGTGAAATTCAAAAGGTTTTAGTACTAGAATTATACAGTTCAACAAAGTAAGTATATCCATAACACAACTATAGACGGCGATGTAAACTTTTTTTTAATCTTTTTGGATGTAAAAAGAATTTGTAAATTCTATCATTGTCTTAGTATCGTTTTCATGACAATGATACCCAGAAGGAAATAGGCTCCGAGTTTTAACTTGTCGTCCTGCATATTCATTCCTCAGTGAAAAACTCGGAGCCTATTCCTTTCTTTCACCCACTTAGTTGGCATATGCATCAGAACACAATGACTTTAATGTATATTTCACTAGCATGAGTGGAATAAGGATTCTTAGACTTATAAGTAAATGACATTGCATCATAGTGTCATTTTCATTTCCTGAATTTAGAGATAATTACCAACACATTTAACTTATGAGTTGGTCGTCTACGAGGCTGACCTCCACTGAGCGTTAAGGTTTTGAAAACTTAACACCTCAAAACAGGCCGAGTACCTGGTGAAATCTGAAAACAGTTAAAACAACATTGTATCAAAATGGGAATGAGGATGATGACGATGATATGGAGGGGTGAGGGCCCTGATGATGAGCCTAAGCTTGGCAGCCTGACTGTGTCAGGATCACAAGATCCTGCTCTGCTGCACATTACATTTTAACTATAATAATGATAATGGTTATGTCAATTTCATGTGTAATGCTTCCATTTTCACATGACTTCTGTTATTGCAGCATGAATTATCAGAGAGTGGTGCATATCTTGGGTGTCGCAGTATGTCAAGAAGACTTCTCTCAAGGCACAAACATTCAAGCATCCAGGTGATATTGTTCATTTGTTCAATCATTGTATTGATAACATTCACATTTTTTTCTCTGGTGTAGAAAAGTATTTCGTTAGCTTGCCAATTAGTTTACACACGCATGTATATATCCGTGGTTAACAGCAACTCTGGTGATAATAGGCAAGGTGTTGTAATGAGGGCGCACAACCGATCTGTAGTGGACGTCCTCAAACACGTTAAGTTTATAAATGAACGAGGGTATTCTATATGTGGCACTAGACATGATAGGTAAAGTACTGTCGGAAATAGAAAACAACTGATTTTAGGCCTACTCTGTATCCCAAAAATTTACACAGTACAAATAGCATATGTCAAAATAACCCACATCGGCCTAACTGGGCGTTCAGCAGTGTGCATTCCAGCATTTCTAAAAAGCCCCTAGTTATGTCATTTAGAAAATATTGTGGGTCATGTCAAATTGATTTAACGTTTTAGCCATACGCTACTAGTTACTTGGTATATGAGTTCACTTCCTTCTTTAAACTTTCAATCCAGGTGGGAGATCAACAAGAGAAACCGTTTTCAACACATTCATAAACAGTTGACATCAAAAGCATTTGAAAAATATGAATAAATAATAAACTATAAATGGACCCAATATCTATATTCATTGACAACTCAACCGAACATTCCAACACTGATTGAATAGTTATCTTAAACTAGCTGGCACTAAGTCTGAGTTTTCCACCTGAAACTTTGAAAACAACTGGACACTTCATCCTTTTCATTAAGTATGACAGTGGCCTATACATTAATGTTGTGGTATTATGTTTTAGGTTAATGGCATACTTTACAATTATTGTGTTTAAGTGAGTGTGTGTTAAAATTTTAAGTCACATCGGCAATATTTCAGACAAATTGTGACTAAAACAAGTTCTAAATACATGAGAAATACAGAGTTGAATAAAAAAAATGTCAACAAAGCACAGTAGAAAACACTAAAAGATCACAGGTATGAATATAAAACTAGTTTGTAATGTTTAACTTTCTTACTATTAATACTATAGAACATAAAACAGGCTATAAATCGCCAACATCTGGAGTGAGTGAGTTTAGTTTTAGGCCGCTTTTAGTAATATTCCAGCAATATCACGGCGGGGACACTGAAATGGGCTTCACACATTTATACCCATGAGGGCATTCTGAACCCGGGTCTTCGGCGCAACGAGCAAACGCTTAAATAACCAGTAGGCTACCCCCACTCTGCCCCGACAACAACTGAAGGTAGATCACCTTACTAGTTCAAAAATTCTCAACCTGAACTTAACCATACCCCCCATAAACAGTGTTTATTTGGTGGGTAATGCACATCTTACGATTTGCTGCTCATGTGAATGATAGCCACTGGCAAAGATGGAACATCATATTTTTTCGAAACCAAACACGAGTTCAAAGCATGTTCAGACTGATATCGGCGTTTTAGTTCTCATGTCTACTCCATGGCAACAAAAGTGAAACTTCAACATGCAAACCGATTGGTTCACTCCATCTATTTCTCCCAACCAATTTTACTAAGCGCCTTGGTTTTCTTATTACATTTGCATATTTTGCACAATTATTCTAAACACGTCATGAGCTGAGTTCAGAGTACTTAAACACATTTCGGCGAGAATAGGTGTATTGTTGTTTTTCAACGACGTACTTGCCAGGCCAAAGCAAACTCGTCATGCGTTTCATATTTGCATTTATGGATGCATTCTACACCAATTCGCCCATACCTGTACAGTGCGACATGTTAAATGGGCGCGGCCTCTAAATGAACACTGGGTCAGTGGGATGCATAATATCATATCCGGAAAAGCATGTTTACTCGTAAAATGGCACGAATAGATGCTGAAAACACAGATCAGAGGTCATCTCAAAGACACCAGCACCAGGGGGCATCTAAAAAGACATTTTATGCTTTTCATGTGTGTTGAATATGTCTCATCTTTTTATTTTAACATCTTATGTGTAAATTGGAAATTGTTATGACATGCAGGGGCGGTGGGGTAGCCTAGTGGTTAAAGCGTTGGCTCGTCACGCCGAAGACCCGGGTTCGATTCCCTTCATGGGCACAATGTGTTAAGCCCATTTCTGGTGTCCCCCGCCGTGATATTGCTGGAATATTGCTAAAAGCGGCGTAAAACTAAACTCAGTCAGTCAGTCAGTGTTATGACATGCCCCAGTTTAATTCCCCTACATGATTATCTTATCTAATATCTTTATCCCCCAGCCCGAACCCAAGCACCGTCTGCAACACCCTCTCAACATATAATTAATAAGTTATGTTCTTGCATTTGAGCCTTTCGGTAACTCATAGTGGGAGTCACTGTTTACGGTAAAGTGGAACACCTTTTTATGGATAGACAACTTCTTTGTTGCAGTAGTAGTTGCGACGTTTCGGTGTAGACCCTAACACCGTTATCAAGCAAATGAAACATACATTTTGCACAAGGAGAAATATATACATGGCGGATATTGGTTTATACAATAGAAGATGTTGATGTACGGTGTGTTGATGTACGGTGCGTTGACATGAGACATGTTGGGATAGGAAATGATTGTGGCAACTACTACTGCAACAAAGACGTTGTCTATCCATAAAAAAGTGTTCCACTTCATCATGCCAGCTTCTAAATGCCACTACGCAAGGGTTGTCCAGACGGGGTAGGAGCTTATGTTCCATCCACTCAAGGAACATCTCACCGTTCATCTCCTGGTGATAATCATCAGATGAGGATTTGGCCTCAAAGACGAGTCCGCACCCGTCAGTGAGGCCAGAGTCGTTTACCAATACCGTATGGAATGGTTGTTGCATGTACCATCTGGCGGTAGCCACATGTAATGCGCATAGTGAATCTTGTTCACCAACGTTTATTAAATGGCGAGGTTCAGACACTAGAAAAGAAACAACAGATACCTTACTAAATATGCTTTTACAAAGGGTACCATTAAAACAGTTTCTCAAGCAAATTAATTACTTACAGCAGCAGAACGTTTAGGCATAATTACTGCTAGGTTAGAAGTTGTTGTGGTTGAATAATAATTCAAATGAAAACATGAAATTAGAATAGAATTTTTCTGCAATCAAATCCTATTCAATAAGCATGAGCATGATCAAAAACTATTTACAAAATACGTCATTACTCAAATACCTTAACAATTGAAACATAACCTCAAATATACTTAAAATAAACGTACATCTGTGTTCCAACAATCTTGTCAACATGTACACATCTGTACATCATGAGGCTTTCAACTGTTGTGCCATGTGGCTGGATTACATGAACTGCACATGTTTTTTTTGGTCAAATGACCAAACAATGCTCAAGCACCTCTCTAAACTTTCTGCTAGGCTCTTATGAAAATGAATTACATGAAAAGGCAAATGAAATTCCTTCTTTATTTTGGGGTAACTTGTTAGAATATAATTGAAATGTAATCACAGAAAACTATTTTGGAAAAGAAAATTATGAAAACAATTTGCAATTAGTATTGAAAACAAAATCTGCATTCACAACCCCTCCTACCTGTTTGTTTTATAGTCCAAGAGCCTGGGGGTGATTTTTGTACCCAGAGAGGCCAAAAAGTTTGAACTGGTATTCTAATTCTCACGAATCCAAACATTTCAGTCTTACAAATCAAAGGCTAGTGGGTTTATCTAAGAAAGAAAAGGTAAAGGGTAATTCTGCAAAATCACTTAATTACTTAATCACTGTAAATACGGTTTTCAGGAAATAGTTAGAAATTGCTTTTGAGTGTTCGTACACGAAATAAGACACTTACAAAAGTGGAGATAAATCAGCAAATTTCTCATGATACAACACAGGTCATCAGGCAAGTAAAACACACGCATGCACCCACACACACCAGTGACGTTATAGAAGATAGAAGCGACAAAACCCTTTCCACATCCATTACAAGTCTCTGCTAAAGGAGAGACAATTGTACCATTGTCACTTTATTCTGTAATGGTAATCAAAACCGTTAATGAGACTTCTCATTCATATTTTTGTATTTTTTTGAATGCTTGCATCTACCTCATCACAGATCATACTAATCATCAGTATAAGAGCCGAATTATCCTCCTCCAGCATCAACCTCATCTGATTCTTCAGGGTCTGAAAAAAAAGCTACTCGTTTGTCTTGTGATGCATTTAAGTACATGTGGTCCTTCACACCATAAAGGGACGGTGGGGTAAATATGTTTTTTCGCTCAAAGATCCGAGTTTGATTCCCACATGGGTTTTAATCTGTCAGAACATTTCCGGGTGTCACCTCGCCGTGATATTGCTGGAATACTGCTAAAGTGGAGTAAAACTAAAAACACACTCATACCATACAAGTTGAATATCAGGTGTATATTGAGGTGAGGATTAACAGTCCCCACAACAGTTCCTTGATTAGCGGTAAACACACAACGTAACATCTTCAAGTAAAGTCCGTATGGAGTCCTAAATGTTACCTCTCCATTCATCTGCCAAAATCGGAAGAAGTATGAATTAAAACATCGTAAATGCATTTTGTTAATTTGGAATGCCTGTTCTGACCTGGATACTGCATTCACAGTACCTTCTGCGAAGCTCAAGCTGTCTTCACTCAGTGTCCTTTATTGATGGATGCTTGCCAGCTTTGATTTTAGACTGATTTTTTGGATTCGTGAGGCGATTTTACATCAGAAATCATGTTCAAACCTTTTTGGCCTCTCTCGGTACAAAAATCACCTCGGGCTCTTGAATATTCCCCAATACCTACTAAATACACCTTCCCATACCATGAGCACAGGACTGCACTAGTTCTATGATATACCCTCTTCATATCAAGTCATGATTGCACACAACACAATTAATGAAACCTAGCGATAGTGAGAGACTCCTAGTGCTTCACCGCAATAGTTTCTGCATTCATGTTATTGTGTTTACATTAGCTATCGTTTCTAATGCAGCTAAATCTAATTTCAAAATGGGCATTTAAAAATCATTTTTCTAATGTAATATCATCGCACACTATATTTGCATAAAGCCATGGTCTGTCCCATCATATACGTCGCTTTGGACTTTCTGCTAATGTCGCCTCCCTCAGCAAAAGTCCATTTTTCACGTTTTTCCTATCTCTCCTATATGTGTGAGATGGTAGTTAGGCCGAACTTAGTTTAACAGATATTTAACACGTTCATATATAGTAACTACCATCAATTGTGAATGCCTAAATGCCAAGAAAACAAAAGTATTTTCTATTTCCCACTGTACTTTTGTAAAATAGTATTATTATTGTTAGTGTCAAGTTAAAATAACCTAACTTGTAGAACAACTTAAAGAGTGAACGTTAAGTGTGTTACTGGACTCGTAATTGATTAAATTATGTTACATGGACTCGTAGTGATTGAAAGTGTATGTTACATGGACTCGTAGTGATTAAAGTGTGTTACATGGACTCGTAGTGATTAAAAAGTGATTACATGTGTTTGAAATTAGGAGTTAGGTAGGTAGGACGTCGATTAAATGAACTAGAAATACGTTGATTTCTGTGAACAGGAAGGTTTACATGAATAAAGTTACTGTACGTAATCAAATGGTGTGTGAAGTGATATGTAATAAACATTTAACATGATACTTCTGTATCTTGAACTGGAGCATGTCGTTATTTCTTCGCTGTTCAGAATACATACACGTGTTAGCCTCAATGACATCTTTGAGCACAACATACAACTCAACTCAAATACGTTTTGCTTATCAGACATTCTACGTGAATATGTACCGCGACGTACTTACAGTTCTTATCTTTATCCAGGGATGCCATTCTCCAAATTCAGCATGAATTGGATCCTTGAAGAAGGGGTGCAACTTCGAAGGTACCATCGGCTTTCAAGGCGAGGAACTTGCCATCCCAATAATGCAGAATGAAGCGATCCGTCTTGATGGATATGAGTAAACTAACGAAGCCCTATGGTTTTGCGATTCATGGATGTTCATGGATGGGTGAGAACATATATCCTATTTTCAATTATCCGCAATTATATTACTGAAGTTTGTAGACAATATTGTTTTAAACTTCAACCTGTGTCAAGATAACAACAAAATAACATTGTTTCATTAGTTCTCTCACGGTAAAGTGAATTCATTTCTGTTTTAAAGTTACTCAAGACGAATCCTTTGGTTATCAAGCCCTGAAACAACGACCCAAGGGTCTGTGCTTCCTATTTTTGGACTACCTGAAAAGAAATTACAAGGTAAAAAAGGTGGCCATAGTTTGAACAAAGTACAGCTCTATGGAAATGTTTTTAACAATTTGTTTTAAAAAGTATATAGAAACATCAGGTTTTGGTGAACGACTTCTATTGTTGAGGATGTTGCCTTCGTGATTTATTTTGCTAGTTTGGATAAAGTCTCTTGCAATCAACTTGGTTTTCTCTCCACATAGCCATGTTTGTTTTACATCTCGCCGTCTGACACTACTATGCAGGTGTACCAAGGTTAATATGGACGAAGGGACAGAGAATGGTACATGTGGTTAATCGCACAAAAAGGCGTTTCGTTGGTTCCACGGGGATGAAAATGTGGAGACCGGGTGTGATCAAAGGATCATCCCACACAAAGCCCGGAGTTAATGAACGTTTGTAGAAACAGGCAGACATCCGCAACCCCAACTGACAATTTGCTTCCAGCTACTAGTAATTAATAATACGGATTTACCATAACGCAGAGGTACATGCACCTGTGTTTATGTGGATTAAATAAATCATATCTTTAAATTAGAATAGTCGTTATTTTTCATATTACACTGTTATAACTTGAAAAGTAACACACTCGACAACAGCAATCTGTTGTAGCATGTATTTTGCTAAAAATGCTTGTTGTGTTGTGGTATTTTAATCAATGTATACAAGTGGGCATATCGTGTCAAGATTACTAAAATCGAAGCAATAAATTCGTCAAAATTAGGTGGTAATGGTAGTAATGTTGCAGTGAAAAGTGACTTTAAAAGAATGAAATGACCAGTTGCATAATATTGTTAGATGCAGAACGTTAGCTCAGAATGTAGAGAGTGAACAATAACATAAATTGTTCAGACACCTTCTTTCACTACATAATGACGAGGGGTTTGGGGTTTTAGCTGGTTGTAAAGTTTGTATTTGATCATTGAAATAATTATAGTAGTATCTATGGGGATGCGACATTATAATTGTCAATTGTCCGTGAGGAAGTTATTTGTTCTGTGTTTCACCAATTGAATACGTTTAACTGAGTACAACCTGTAAATCTTCAGCTTTCGATACAAACTGTGTATTTTAATAAAAGCATACTGTCCCCAAAGTTTTGATGGTGGAGAGCACAGCGTTGTGGAGGACCAGCCTACTGGATCGACCTCTTCAAGGACAAAGTTCAGGAAGGCTGTGTCATCCAACTACCGTTTACATGTACGCAAAATGAATTATGAAGATACGAATAGTTAATTAATATAAATAAAATAAATATAACTTGTGGGCCTGATGACGTATCCTTATAGCAATTTGTTTAGAAATCTTTGTAACATACAATGTATGTATTTTTTCTGTCCATTTGCATATATTATTATATATTGAAATAGTAGGTTTCTAACAAGTCTTTTAACAAAATCAATCCTAAAGAAAATCCATGTAAAGGCTTTTACAAAATTAATTTTACTTTATTTCAGTGATGCTTAAGGTTCTGTTTCACACTGATCTAGTCAAGAGGAACTGAACCACATTTCCAGTGACTGGAATCAGCACAGGGTAAGAAGGATGCGTAACGCTGAGAGTCCCATGGGAAATGAACATCATGTTCTTCATGCCGGAAGAGTATATGGTAGGACAGTGTTGAATTACATTAAAATTTAACATTAACTGTCTACGGTAATACGGAGTGCTGAACTGTAGAACTGGCGAAACTTCTTAGGTCAAACAGGTGTTCTGTAATATTTGTTTCAATATTTAGAGGGATGTTGTGGAAGTTGTAATCTGATACTCTAATTTGTAGTTTGACTTAAATATGTTGAATTTAATATTTCGAAATATATACACAGACAATTTGCTTTTATTTTAAAAAAGA